>NC_133617.1:365729066-365879106 GCF_048593235.1 Sminthopsis crassicaudata
GTGGTTTTCTAAGTAAGTCAATATATTGCCTTCAAGGATACATTTTTATTTGAGTTCGAACTCACCACTTTGAACTAATTATTTCTGTCCTTTTATTGTTATATGCCCAAAATCACACAAGTAGCAAATCTAACTCTAGAATTCAAGTCTAATACATCATCATTCTGGCATGTTTAGCCTGGTATATCTATATATAGATTTATTTTTATCTGTAGAAAATGTAGATTAATGGTGATTGCTACTGGATTTTTAATAACAGTTGTGGTTCTAATAAACAGTCATTTATTATGTCTTGTGCTAACCTTCATTAAAGTTCCATTCAGATGTCTTAGGTTACTTTGAAGATAGCTCTGAATAGTTGACAGTTATGCCAGTAAAATATAAAAACCTAACAAGTTCTCCCAAGCTGTTATGTGGGAAGCACAAGGACCTACAACAGATTGTTTAGCTGTTGGTCCAGATGAGTTTAGCTAAATTCCAGGGGACTCATCATGACAAGGATGATGGTCAAGTAATAGACTTTTTTGGTCAGAGTAGCTCATGAAATAGAAACCATAAACAATGATATTTTGATGTTGTATTGTTGGAGGCTTTATCTATCAAGATAAAATCATAATATGTTTTCTTTTTTGATTGTTATTGTTGTTAGTTTGTTTTATTTTGAAGAACTGAATTATATGCATCAACCAAGATTATTTTACTTGCAACCATCTTCTTTCTCTTCCCACCCCAAAACTTTTGAAATTCCTGCCTCTGAGATATTGCATTATAACTGTCCCTCTAAGAAAGAAGGATGGAGTATTTTTTCACCCTTCCCTTGTTTTCCTCTTTCTTTTCTTCTCTCATCAATGTCTTTCATTTCCCCTCCCTTTATTCCTCTCAGTGCTTCCTTGTCAAATTTTACTTATTCTCCAAAGGTCAGCTTAAATCTCACTTCATCTATTAAGCCTTCCTTAACAACCTACTCCAGCTGAAATACTACTGCCCTATCCCCTTTCATCTTGGGGCCCTACTCCTTTGATAGGTCCATGAATGTGTTTAAATTCAACTCTCTACTATATGTAGGCCCAAAGCACCTGACTAGGCCATAAGGTAATGCTTCATATTCCTTTAAGTCATTATACTGGTTGTCTTTTTACCCACTAAGAGCACCCTAGTCACTTAGTTCCTTCCTCCTTGTAGTTCTGTGTTCAATAATAATATCAGTATACTTTCTCTCTCTCTCTCTCTCTCTCTCTCTCTCTCTCTCTCTCTCTCTCTCTCTCTCTCTCTGTCTCTGTCTCTCTCTGTCTCTCTCTTTCTCTCTGTCTCTCTGTCTCTCTCTCTCTCTTACACACACACACACACACACACACACACACACACACACACACACACTTTTCAATAGCTACCAATCCCATATATATATATATATTCAATCCTCACTCATATTGATCTCACCTTGAACTCCTTTAGATTTGTCCCTTTTCACTGCTTATAGCATTTTGTGTTTAGTTTTGTATTATTAGTTTTTATTGTTATTACCTTCTCCTGTTAGCATGATACTAATGTGGTGTGGTGATTAGAGAGCTGACCTTGGAGTCAGAAAGATCACATTTTAATCAAGGGATAGACTATATATACAGATAAGACTAGTGTAAGTTAGAATATGGTTAAATGTAGAAACATAAAGACAAAATGGCATGAAAGACTCAATGGAAATAATAATTTGTAGCTGAGGGTACAAGTTCCATTTATTTGAGTCTTGAGGGAAAAGGATTTCATCAGGCAAAGATGTAAAGAAAGCCAGTTCCAAAAATGGACAACCTGCAAGAATATAGGAAGGCTAAAGAAGGCAAGGTAAAATCAGAATAGAGCCAGTAGTATAGCTGGGCTGGATCTTAAAACTATGAAAGCGAACAGTGAGAAATATGGCTGGAAAGTAGGTCACAGCTATGTTGAAAAGGGCCTTAAATACCACGCTAAGGAGTTTAGGAAATGGAGAACCATTGAAAGCTTTTGAGCAGAGAAGTTAAGTAATGTGATCTGCATATATTTTCTTATTTTGGCTGCAGTAGAGGGTGGATTGGAATGGAGAGAGACCAGAGGCAGGAAGACCAGTGTCAAGGTATTCACCCAGTTTAGAGAGGTAATGTGGGCTTAAGGTAAACTGACTGGAATTTAAGTGGAGAAGGGACAGGTGGGATGAAGATGGCAGTAGATTTAGAAGGAGCTAGCTATTTTACTACGTAAATGGTGAAGGGGAATGCAGTAGGAAAAGTTAAAGAGAGTGTCAGGACTATGGAAAAATGGTATGAGTGGAAGAGGATTAAAAAAGTAGAGAGAATCAAAAGGCCTTTGGGCTAAGTAGCTATACCAAAGGAACCCGAATCTCCAGTGAATGTTTTAGAGAGAGAAAGGAACAAGGAAATACTTTTTATTTTAGTGCCTATTATGCACCAGATAGGGGCAGCTTGAGGGCTCAGTAAATAGAACACTGAACCTGGAGGCAGGAAGATCTGAATTGAAATCCAGTCTCAGACAATAGCTGTGTGGCCCTGTCATTTAATGTCACTCAATATACTGGAGAAGGAAATGGGAAACCATTTTATCAAAAACAAAGCAAAAAAAAACTCAAGTGAGGCATGGTCCTCAGCTTTAGGAAGATGTGGATAGGACTGAACTACAACAGCAAAGTGTCAAGTATTTACTAAACACTTTATACAGATTTCAACCTATTATGATTCCTATTGAGTTGGGGAAACTGAGTTAGGCCAAGGTTAAATGACTTGACTAAGGTCACATAGCTAGTGAATGAAACTGGATTTGAATTCATTAATCCAGTTAGCTATCTCTGAAATAGAGCTGGCTTTACCTAGCATGTTGTTATTTAGTTGTGTCTGACTCTGTGACCGCACTTGGGATTTTCTTGGCAGGGATATGGAGTAGTTTGTCCTTTTTTTCTCTATCTACTTTTACAGATGAGGAAACTAAGGCAGGCAGGGTAAGTGAATTGACTAGGATCATACAGCTAGAAAGTATTTGAGACCAGGTTTTAACTCAGGCAGATCTTCCTAACTCCAAGCTTGTCACTTTTACCTAATGCAATACCTGCTGCTCTTATCCTACAAAACAGTCTTTTTCCTTGGTTCTTTTCAAAGAAAAAGAAATAAATCCCTGACCAAATAATCTTTCTTTGTCCAGTCTTGCTCATGGTCCTTCTGTAGTTAGGGTCACTTAGCAAGCCATTTCTTAGGAACAGATTCTGCATTTTACCCTTTTAAAAAATGCTCCATTTTAACTCACCTTCTTTCTATTTGGAGAAACCAGGGTTCTAGAAGAATATATAACTGGCCCCAAGTCAGGCAGCAGGGTCTGCAACCAGATCTATTTACAGTATTCAGATTGATACCTCAACCACTTAAAAAAGTAACTGTGGCAGCTTGCAAAGTTAAAATGTAATGCAAAATAGGACAATTAGGCCTAAAACAACAGGGACAGGCTAAAGGAAGCAGAAGGAGTAGAAGCTAGAAGGTACCTGAAATGAGCTGATAATTACATTTGGCTCCAAGTTCCCTGGCAGACGAGAGGAAAAAAAAAAGAAAATGAAACATGTTCTGTTACATAGTTTACATTTTTTAACAAAAGAAAGCAGAGTAAGTCATGTGCAAAGACAAACTTTTCTCTGTCACTAAATGCAAGCAAGGGTTTTATTGTGTGGATTCTTTTACATGGGCCATTGGGTGGGAGAGAGAGAAGGCCTTCACCTGAGCTTTTAGAAAAGATACACTAACACTGTTCAAATAAATGTTTCTCTTATTGACCCATGCTTTGGGAGATAATGGGCTCTCCCTCTTAACTAGAGGGTGTTCAAGAGATAGCTTGGTTAATTGATCTCCCTTCCTCAGGGCTCTGTCTTCCCCAATTCATTCTCTATTTGGCTACCAAGGTAATATTCTAAGAGCACAAGCCTGGCTGTGTTACTCCCTACCTAGAAAGTGACTCCCTGTTTCAGTTATGAGAAAATACAAACTCTTCTGTTTGCCTCTTTCAATTGGATTAGAATCTGTCTTCCCTGGATCCATTATTTCTTTTCACCTACTCTAGTTTCAGGCTCAGAAGGCCTTCTTCCTGTTTCTCATCCTAGAGGATGCATGTCCCCTCTCATTATCTGGCTGCTATGTCTTTTCTTCTTACTCTCCCCACCCTAGCTTAGAACATTTCACTTTATTCAAAGCTCAGCTCTAGTGCTACCTCTAAGATGAAGAGAAATATTTATTAAATGCCTACTATGTGTTAGGCAAAGTGCTATTTTAAAAAATAATATCCCAAATACTATTTGATTTTGATCCTCACAACCTCCTATTAAATTTGAGGAAACTAAGGCATATAGGGGTTGTGACTTGCCCCTTTAAGAATCTGATTTGTCTTTCCATAATTTTTTTTTTTTTAACATTGTCCCACTTTTTTTGTATGACTTAAAGGTCATACAGATCCTGATATTGGATTTGAACTCAGGTCTTCCTGACTATGTCACTACTTTCCTAGAGAAGACCTTTTGAAATCTCCCAAGTTTCTAGTACACTTGTCTAAATTAATTAATATATTTCTTAGATGTATTTTATATCTCATTATCTGTCAGTGTCTTGTTTCTCTGGTAGAATGTAAGCTCCTTGAGGGCATATACTATTTTGTTTTTGTCCTTATCCTAATATGCAATATGGCATTTGAAACCTTGTGGGATCCTCTATCAAGCATTGATTAAAGGATGGATGATCAATTCTTGAGAATGTTATAAAGAGGTTTCCTATTGAATTACATGTCAGAATAGAAGACTTTGGAATTTCCTTTGGGGCAATACAAAGATTCTGTGAACCTTCTTCAATGTGAGGGGGCACACTTTTAGGTTATGTATAACTCCATGAAGGCATTATTACTACAGGGAGAAGAACTAACTGGAGGCAAATGGAAATGTTCCTATCTAATTCTGAAGGTCATCCCTTAGCTCATGTTAACCAGGAGCTTAGAAAATCAAAGTAACACTGTATAGTCGAAAGAGTCCTGTGTTTGAGATCAAGAGAACTCAATAACTTCATAGTTTTGTTGCCTTGAGGACCTACTCGTTCTGATTCTCAGTTCCCATATTTGTAAGATGGGGGTGATTGTGGGGTTATGTGTCTTGTTAACTTTTGTTGTTTTTGTTCATTCTTTCAATTGCATCTGACTCCTTGGGACTCCATTTTGTTTGTTTTTGTTTTTGTTTTGTCAGAGATACTAGAAGGATTTGCCATTTCCTTTCCTAGATTAGGAAACAGGTCAACTGAGTTAAGTGACTTGCCTCCATTCACACAATTGATTAATGTCTGAGGCCAGATTTGAACTCAGGAAGATGAATCTTATTGACTTCAGGCCTGGCAATCTACTCACTGTGCTGCCTAGCTGTCTCTTTGTTAACCTTAAAATCAATAAAACTGTGAGTTAGGATTCTTTTTGGAAATTACTGTCATTAAAAGTACTTTGGTGGAAAAATATCAAAATAGTTGATATTTTATAGCACTTTAGGAGTTATAAAGTATTTTATATACATTATCTCATTTGAGTCTCACAACTATATGAGGTAGTTTAATGGAAAGGGGACTGGATTTCACTTCTGCCAGTTCTCTGTGGGGCATTTTTTGCAGGTCATTTCATCTCTCTAAGCTGTTAATCTGTAAAATCACTATATGATCTTTGAAGTCTCATGCAATTCTGTGTGATTATATCCTCTTTTTTATGCTTTAGGAAACTGAGTCCAATAAAGGTTTGGTAGGTGACCATCTAAGATCAAACAGCTAATAAATGAGTCATGGGGATTGAACCTGAATGATATTGACTTTAATCTCAACTCTCAACCCATAATCCTATCTCTCCAGCTATCCATCCATTTGTTTCTTCATTCAACAAATAGTTCCTGAGCATTTATTATGTGAAAAGGATTGTTCTGGTTACTTTGAAGAATATAAAGAGGCAGGATCCTGGTCTCAAGAAAATTATAATGAAGATGAAGAAACAGATCACATAAATTCTTTATCCACCTTTTTATTTTTCTAGCTTTTTTTCTTCCATCCTGAATCATTTTGGGCTCTCACTGAAATGCCTCACTGGTTAGTGAGGGATAGAGAGTAAAGAGGCATCAATTAGATAATTCTTAGTTGTCCTTTCCCCCTTCTGTGTAAGGGGGCATTTCATGTAGTGTCCTAACTTTAACATAGGGATGGGGAGGGGTAGCACTCACCAAGGACTATTGTCATTCAGCTGCATGTTTGCTTTGTACCTGTTGGGCCCATTCTAACCTCAGCCCTTTCTCTGGCCCTTTCTTATTTTTCTCTGAAAAGAACTAAAGGGTGTCCTAGGGCCTAGTGGCTGGGCTTCAAGTTTGCCCCACAGAAGCATTCTGTTGTTTAATAGAAAGGGATAGAATGTCCCAGAGTGAGAGAACAGGGACATTATCAATCATTCAATGTTAAAAGAAGAGTTGGGGTGGGGCTTGATAGGGGAGAAAATGGAGAGAATGGAAAGAGAGAGAGAGAAAAAAGAGAGACAGATAGAGAGAGACAAAATGAGACAGGAGAGCACTCAAATGAAGTGGATTTTTTTTTTTTTTTTAAACTTTGTTGTTGTTATTGAAGGGAAGGAGCATTCTTGGACATCTGCCCAGACACATGCCGAGTTAAAGAAACTGGATAGATTCTCTGAGAATGAATTGGGGGAGGGGAGAGGGCAAAAGAAGGGGGAGGGGAGAGGGAGATGTGAAAAAGAATGGTGGACTACAGGCAGTTACTGCAAACCCCAGACAAAGGAAGCATGCAAAGAGAGCAGGATGGTTTCTTCTGTGGCTCAAATGGTGGTTTGTCTAGTGTATAATCCAGTAGCACCCAGATGCCCAAACTGCTGCTTTGGTCCCCACAAAGGGGCTATGGAAAAAGCCTGCTTTTTCTTTATCCTTATTGTCTTATACTGGGCTAGGGAATTGGAATTCTCTTATTTTATTGGCACTAATGATCTTTGGGCAATAAATTTCATTATCAAATTGCAATGATAATGATAATTGGTGTAACTACTACTAATACATAAATAAAGAGGTAGATCAGTTATTGTTGGTGGTGATGATGATGATGATTGAAGATAAAATAAATATCATTAGGGTAAGAGTTTTCTGCTAGTATTCATTTTCCAGATGAGAGAAAGCTTATAGAAAGTTATTTAAGGCTTTCTGTTGAGATGTTAGGAGCCAGATGCTTCATGAATGACCAACTTTTTTTCATTGTTCCCTGAGAGGTTGACTGTGGGAGCTAATTGTAGATCCCAAGTATTTTATATATACCCTATCCACCAAAAAAATAATTCCCACAAAACATGGGCTTTCTCTTTAATACAATGCCTTAGAGGCATTTGTAACAATTTAGGGATAACCATATTCACCTTTTTGGGGGACTCTTTTGGTTATTCAGTTATTTTTTTCAGTCAGTATTTATTGGATACCTATTACCTATCATTATAGTGTCAAACTAGCATAATTGAAGGGGGGAGGTGTCTGATGCTTGTTCATTGTGCCTCAGTTAGGTGAGTCTCTGTATGGAAGAAGCTAGGGAGCTAGGGAGAAAAATTGTGATGCCCTACAATGAAAGTGCTTCTAGGCTAGAGAACATGTGTAGACGTTATATAATTGATTCCACTCTGTTAACTATGTGGTTTTGGAGGAGGGTTTTTAGATTGGCTTCTTCAAAAAGGCCTAATTGAACCTTAGCTATCTTTCCTCATTTTATTCAGAGACTTATTTGTCCACAGCTTCTAATGAGATACCATGGGAGAAGCCTTGGAATATTCTTCCCATCAAGACCATGTAGCTTTGAGAATCAGTCCTAAGTCCTTGGCTTCTGTGTTTTTTCTTTTCTATTTTAGGTAAAGGGAATGGAGCCTCAGATCTTGAGGGTTTAAAAGGTCAGGAGGACCCACTGGTGTGCTAATGTACCAGGATTGGGATTCCAGAGCCAGCATGTCCTAAGGATCATGGAACATCCTTTAGAAATAACTTTCTAAACCTACATTAGAAGCTAAGATGAGAACTCACCTAGTAGTCATGCTTCATTGAGACATAAACCAGATGGAACCAAGTTGACCATCTTCTCCTCAGAACTCAGGATAGTGTAGGAAAATATATATGTCTTCAGCTTATAATGGACATCTTTGTACTTTGTTCTTGCTATATTTTCAAAGTAAATATTGCTTATATAAAAACTACTCACAAAATCTATTTTTAAACTCTAACTGCATTTTTAATTAGTCAAACAGGAAAGGGGATCTAATAGAGGAACACAGCTAGTGGGGACTCTGTCTAGCCAATATCAGTAGGGAGAAGAGAAATATACTGAAGCCTTTAGGATGCACTAGAATTCTGTGGGTATGTAACAGACTGTCTGGGTAAAAGGACACACTAGGAGCTATAGGTGATTCAAAGAGGTATTAAATAGAGCCAGACTAATGAAGATGACATGGTGGATTGCTGCTTTCTGCAATTAATATTAATAGAATGTTCTCTCACTAGATTAATTAGAATGCATAAAATAAATTAAGTCCTCATTTCAGAGGCATGGAGGCTACATTCCCAACAAGTATTCACCACCTGTGTAAAAGAGAGAAAGAAGATGAATAACTAATGGCAATACCAAAGGATTAGGTTGAAGCCAAGGTAGCCTTCTGCTGATCTTGTTCTTAACTATTGGAGTTGGGGAGATATCATAGTACAGAGGAATCCATACTGATTGGGGAAACATTAAAATAAAGACTGACTTTCAGACTTCCCATATTCTGACTTTCACATATAAACCAAAATTGAGGTTTGAGTCCTTCTTCTGACAAATTTGTAGAGGAAGGAGAAGTGAAGTTCTTCCAGGAATGATTCATTATAATTTACTTAATATAGAAGTTTTTACTTAACATGCATCTATGAACTTGCTGTTTTTATTTATTTATTTATTTTTGACTGAGGCAATTGGGATCACACAGGGTCACACAGATAGGATATATTAAGTGTCTGAGATCGTATTTGAACTCGGGTCTTCCTGATTTAAGGCTGGCACTCTATTCATTGTGACATCTAGTTGCCCCCATGAACTTGTTTCTTTAACATATTTATTGTAATATAATTGGTTATCTTTGAAATTCTATGCACTTTATTTTACACATTTAAAAACATTATCCTGAGAAGGAATCCATAAACTTATCCTGACTGCCATAAAGATCCATGAAATATACCAAAAAAGCAGAAATACTTAACTTAGAGTATCCCAGAGGGCTTTGCCAAGTATTTTATCATCATCCTGATAATAACTAATATTTACAGTATGTATTGCTTTTAGATATAGCAAGTGATTATTATTTTTTCATTTCCTGATAGGTTGTATAGACATTAGTTTTATAGATGAGGAAACTGAGGTTCAAGGAGGTTTGGGTTTGTCAGAGATCATCTGCCTAGTAAGTGCCCATCCTTCGCTGCTATCTCTTTTTATCAAATGATGAGCTTTATCAGACCAAGAATAATGGAGTTTATATGTTATTTATAGTCTTATCATTATTTCATTTGAAGGTAGAGTACTAGGTGCTAAAAGAAGCATATCTGGCTCTTTAGGCTTCTTATTGAGGAGATGATAAGTTTACTTTGGATTTGGGGACTTTCCCACTTATATAGATCTAAAAAGAGAATGGACCTAAGAGTCCAGTCCACATTGGTGCTGGGGATGAGTAGGCAGGTAATGAGACAGTTACATTTATTGCATTCAATCTCTATATGTTGTGGGACTTGAGTGTTAGGATCCTTTCTTTAGATTTATGAAATCAAGTTGGAGCCTAAGATTCATGTGTTTATGTTTCAATAAATAGCTAAATAGTCAAAGCAGATTCATGAAGCAAATATAACAGTTTTTCTCACTGGAAAAAATAGCTTATATTTCTTTTAGTATTTAGAGATTTGCCTATTACTTTCCCCACAATTCTGTGAACAAGGTAATATGAAACTTTTCCAGATGAAAGACTGAGGTTCTGAGAGATTTTGGATTGTAGTCAGACCTGTTTAGAAGATAAATAATTAATTGATTTGCAAAGATAAGACAGAAGATAAGTAATTACTTGATACTCAAAGATAAGACCAATTTGATTGAAAAATTATGAAGCCTTTTATATAAATCCAGTTGAATGGTTTGGTTTTTTTTTTTTGTTTCTTTCTTTCTATCAACAAAGTCCCCTTGAGAATTTATACTTAATCCATTGAGGCTGTTCATGGTCCATTGGGGCTCATCTTAGGAATTGCCCTGAAGACCAGTTTTTTTTGTTTTGGTTTTGTTTTGTTTTGTTTTTTTAACCCACAGCTGCAAAAATCCAGATGCTGGGAAGCAGACTTGCCCCTCATTTAAAACAAAAGGACAATACCAAGGAAGGGAAAGAATCTGGATCAATGGTGGCCTTGGTGGGGAAGTCCAAAGACCTTGTGCCCTAATAACAATAGGTTTACCATTAGTATAGCCAAAGAGAAAATAATGCATCCAGACTCCTTATTCTAGAGTTGGTTCCAAATAACCTTTAGTTGTTCCTCAAAACAAAACCATCTTCCAAATAGTTGTAATTTACCACTTCTGTGGATATTTAAAATAATGTCACCAACTCAGAAATAAATCTTCACAGAACTGTTTCAAAGAAGACATGGTACACTAGAAAGAACATTGGGTTTAACTCAGATGACCTAAGTTCAAATCCCAGCTTCACTATTTGCTATTTATATGACCTTGAGAAAATCATGTTATTTCACTTGTTTTCTCTCCTTTAAAAATAAGAGCATTGTACGATGTGCCTTATAAAGCCCCTTTCAACTCCAAATCTATGGTCCTATAATTTGGATAGTTATGAATATTGTATGGCTTTTCTTAAGGTGATTCATTAATATAAGCTGGATTCTTTTGTCAAGATAAGAAAGCATCTGTGGAGGGCTGTTTATTTATTTATTTATTTTTTTTTTAATTTTTTTATTTTATTTTATAATTATAACATTTTTTGACAGTACATATGCATGGGTAATTTTTTACAACATTATCCCTTGCACTTACTTCTATTCAGATTTTTTCCCTTCCTCCCCCAACCCCCTCCCCCAGATGGCAAGCAGTCTTATATATGTTAAATATATTACAGTATAATTTAGATACAATATATGTGTGTAGAACCGAATTTTTTGTTGCACATGAAGAATTGGATTCAGAAGGTAAAAATAACAGTTTACATTCATTTCCCAGTGTTCCTTTTCTGGATGTAGCTGGTTCTGTCCATCATTAGTCAATTGGAATTGGATTAGTTCTTCTCTATGTTGAAGAAATCCACTTCCATCAGCATACATCCTCGCACAGTATCATTGTTGAAGTGTATAATGATCTTCTGGTTCTGCTCGTTTCACTCAGCATCAGTTGATGTAAGTCTCTCCAAGCCTCTCTGTATTTCTCCTGTTGGTCATTTCTTATAGAACAATAATATTCCATAACATTCATATACCATAGTTTACCCAACCATTCTCCAATTGATGGACATCCATTCATCTTCCAGCTTCTAGCCACTATGAAAAGGGCTGCCACAAACATTTTGGCACATACACGACCCTTTCCCTTCTCTAGTAGTTCCTTGGGGTATAATCCCAGTAGTAGTATGGCTGGGTCAAAGGGTATGCACATTTTGATAACTTTTTGGGCATAATTCCAGATTGCTCTCCAGAATGGTTGGATTCTTTCACAACTCCACCAACAATGCATCAGTGTCCCAGTTTTCCCACAGCCCCTCCAACATTCATCGTTATTTGTTCCTGTCATCTTAGCCAATCTGACAGGTGTGTAATGATACCTCAGAGTTGTCTTAATTTGCATTTCTCTGATCAATAGTGATTTGGAACACTCTTTCATATGAGTGGAAATAGTTTTAATTTCATCATCTGAAAATTGTCTGTTCATATCCTTTGACCATTTATCAATTGGAGAATGGCTTGATTTCTTATAAATTAAAGTCAATTCTCTGTATATTTTGGAGATGAGGCCTTTATCAGAACCTTTAACTATAAAAATTTTTTCCCAATTTGTTACTTCCCTTCTAATCTTGTTTGCATTAGTTTTGTTTGTGCAGAAACTTTTTAATTTGGTGTAATCAAAATGTTCTATTTTGTGATCAATAATGGTCTCTAGTTCTCCCTTGGACACAAACTCCTTCCTCCTTGTGGAGGGCTGTTTAAAATAGGACTGGAAAAGCAGTGCTCTTGCCTCATTGCTGAATTCACACTCTGAGAATGTGTGGTTCCCTTCCACAGTTCTGTTGTCAGTGATAAAATCCTCAAATGAAAGTCCCTAAATGTTGCAAATGGGTGGGGGTGGGGTGGCAGGCACTTTCCCTTCAAAGGAGTGAGGGGTATGCTTACTGATGCTCACTCTTAATTTTTTCTTCCTTAAAGCAGAATCCAATTCTGTTCCACTACCAGTCTCCACCCCTACCTCAACCCCCAGCCTCTATATAAATTTGGTGAATGTAGGGAAGCCACATACAGTTTTAAAAATACCAATCAGGAAGATTGAAGATTACAGTGTAAGATCAGGACGTAAAAGGGGGAAAATAAGAGAAGAAACCCTATATATTGAGAACTTGAATTGAATCCAAAGCCTGGATTCACAGAACAGTACATTGTGTTTCCTCTGGTGTGATTTGTTTCCTTGATGCGGAAGGATTGAGAAGAATGGGAGGCATCATTTCACAAAGATTGGTAAGGGTAGAGAAGGTAGGGAATGTGTTTTGTTGTGAAAAGATGAAATTCAGTTACCTGCCCAATGAATTTCCAGAGTGTATTTTTGGTGGGACTGTATAATATAGTTAAATCTTTTCTTTCATTCTTCCTTTTTTTTTTCTTTCTTGCTTTTTTAAAATATATGTGTTAGCCCCATTATACATTTCTTGAATTCAGTGAAGGACTTTTTAAACTTGTAGACCCTAAATGATTTCTCATACAATTGAATATAATGGATGGAGAAAGATAATTCACCCACAAGTCAAGATATCACTTTTGTGATGTCGTTGGCCCTCTTCATAATGAAGGACAAACAACAAAAATTTTGGATTATGTTAGGCATAACTTAGGGAATCCCCATGTTTTGCTATCATCTTTCTCACACTGAGTAAACATATAAAGTTGAAAACAATTTTTAGGCTTAACTCAAATCTTACTTTATCTGTGGTAGCTTTTCCTATGCTGCAAAATATATTGACCTGGCTTTGGGTTTACTGTCTGTAGTGCACATTTCCAATGCCCAATGATCAGCTATTTTATGCACTTCTTTCTTTTTCTAAATGCCTTATTTTTCTGTCTCCAACAAGAGCATGAGTTCCCTGGAGGAGAGGTGTATCACAAATGATTAATATGTGCTCATTCATTCATTTATTCATTTTTTGAGTCATTTCAAATACCAACACAGTTTTGGGCACATAGAAGGCTTAAAAATATTTTTTTGGAATTATACACATTCCCATTCCCTTTGAGCCCCATTTCAATGTTGGCAGTCTGCATTTGGGGTAAGAGAGAAAAGAAGCATCCCTTTGAAGCATCCCTTCTATGTTTATGTGAGGAAGGAGGCAAAAAATTTTACAGATAAAATCAAGACTACACAAATAAGTGAACCCAAATCTTCCCTAACAATCAAGTGCAATGGTTTACATGAACAGGAAAACATCTCAGTGTGTGATTTCCTTCTAGTCACTGTTATTCAAATGGACTCAGGTTACAAGAATACGAGAGACATACAGAAAATGGGAAAATCTCTAAAAGAGCAGATTATAGCTTCATGGGGTACATGTGGAAGATAGGTCTGACTGGGATTAAGGTTAACAATATGGAATGCTAGGATAAATCTTGGATTTGAAATCAGGAAAACCAAGTATTAAAGAGCAATTACCTTACAAAGTTGCTGTGGTGTTCAGATTATATGCTGCATGTAAAGTGCTTTGTCCATGGAAGTTTGTTTTTATTCATTGCATGTGTACCACAGGTGTTTTTAAGTTTAGGTTGGGTATGTTACTTCTTTTTGTCTTTTGGCTGAAGCAGTTGAGAGAGGGAAGGCAGAAACCAAACCAGGGTTCATCCTCCCATGAGTAGCTTTAGCTCTTTCTTTCCTCCTGTATATTAGAATAATGGGGGAAACTGAAAAATTATCATTTTGCAATCCAAGCCATCTAGATCCTTAGCAAAATCAACTCACTTTGAAGGAAGAAAAATAAATTCGTTGATGTCTTTTTATCCTTTTCCTCTTCTGCCTCATTCTTGTACCCTTTCCCCTGTTCCTTTTTGCATTGAAATAGATCTCTTGTTGAAATGGATTGTGTTTTGGCAGTAGTGAACCTAAATAGTCCCATCAATTTTGCATTAATCTTGCATGAGAACTATTCAGTGGTTTTTATGTTTTTTGGTAGAGAAGTCTACCAGACTTTCAAATTGTTGTTTAATTGAGATAGAGATATATTCCTTCCCTTTGCCAGCTATTCCTCTGAGCACTCATTGACCTGACATGAGTCCTCATGCCTCACTGGACACCCCTGGTGTGCTTCAAGAATCAGCCAGAAAAGAGTTGACAACACCCTGACCCAAGTTCTTGTTATACTGCTGCTGGAAGAGCCATAGTTGTGCTTGGCTTCTGATTTGCTGGGCCACAGCAGCCGTTGAAATGAAAAACATCTGGCTGGCTACCCACACTCTTTAGGCTGGTTACACAAAATGCATGATATTATGCAAGCCAGACCCCCAGCTCTCCCCTCTCTCCCTCTTCTGAAGCATTTCATATTTGGTTTTTCATCACAGCAGACAGACTGTTGGCAGGATTCCAGGTGTTGTTTCTCGGAGTGCTAGGCCTTGCTCCTGACCCCATACTGCTAGGTTAGCTTGCCACCAGTTTTTTGTTCAGTTGCATATGTATGTATTTGGGGGAAGGGAAGGGAGAAGGGGTCGAGTGCCTCATATAACTTAAGAGACTTATGGAACTGAACAGTCAGTTTAAGAGAATGTCAGAAGGCCAATGGTATGAGCTAACAAGGTCATTCCAAAAGTGAGAGAAATGATCTAGACAGGTGTTTCAACTAAGCCATACTTTACTTTGGAGAGGGGGGGGGGGGAAACATATATATATATATATATATATATATATATATATATATATATATATATATATTTTTTTTTTTTTTTTTTTCCTCTAGAAGGAGCAACCCTGAATGTTTCCATGTTTCCAGTGAGACTCTGAGACTCTTCAGGGAAAAACAGATATGTGGCAAAGATAAATTTGAGATGTTTAGGAGATTACCGTGTGAAGGACTTGGCTACTTCCTAATAGAATAGAAGAATTGGATTAAAGATGATCTGGTGTGCTGAGCAGAGTTTGACAGTGGTCTATACTATAAAAAGTGGTGAAGATTTGGGAAATCTTAAAGACTTCTATGGGCCTCTAAGGTTATTGAGGCTATATAACTCAATATCAATTGATTGAAAAATGAGAATAAGAATCCTCACAATCCAAATTAGTCACTTATCCTCTCAACAAGTAGTCCTTCAGCACTATATTAGTAGCAGTGGAAGAAGTTTAAAACAAACAAACAAAAAAAAACAACAAGGTAACTCCTTCCCTCAAGTGTCTCACAGTTTAGAAGTTATAGTTAAGAAGGTATAGTAGAAGCTCAGAATTTGAATCACAGGGTGACTTAAATCAGAACATAAGAGATCAATATGAGAGTACAAGAGAAGTAAAAAGATGGCATGTGAATACTTTCTAAAGGAGAGAGTGAGAGGTCAATGACTATAAAATATCAATGTGGACTGCATAGTCAGGGCAAGCTTCTAGGGACTTCTAAGTGTTTAGCTAAGTCTTGAAGGACAAATGTATTTGAGATTCTGGGAAGGGAAAGACATCATCAGAAATGCTACAAGTGAAGGGACAGTTATGAAGAAGGCTGTAGTAAATGTACATCTTCTAAAATGTCCCCAAGTTGATGAGAACCATTTGAAAAATAGCTGCAGGGGACAATTTCCCACAGATTAGAGAATATCTCATGCTGGGGGGAAAAAAAAAATGTTCTATGTGTTTGGACTCAGTTGTTCTTTGAGATCCATAATTCAGAAACATGTCTACACTTGCTATTGATGGTATGATAAAAGCACATTTACCTCTGTGTATTTTTGTTCCCTTTCAAAGCTTTTCTTTCAGATATCCAGAGTTCTCACATTGTCCTTGGTCTTTTTCTGTTTCTTTTTTTTTTTTTCCCCATAAGGATGAAAATAAATTGGATAAGTTATCTCAAGAAGAAGCAATTTTTTGGTAATCTGTTTCTTCTCTGAGAATAAAACTATAACTATTTCCATAGACATTAGAGTTTTCAATGAATATGATAAGCTTGATTTTTTTAAATTAATTTTTTTCCTCCCTTTTTATTCACATAATACAGTGGTCCTTAAACTTTTTAAATAGGGGGCCAGTTCACTGTCCCTCAGACTGTTGGAGGGCCGGACTGTAGTAAAAACAAAACCTCACACTCTGTTTCAGCCTCTCAGCCCATTTGCCAAAACCCAGAGGGCTGCATAAAGATCCTCAGCCTGCTGCATCTGGCCTGTGGGCCGTAGTCTCTTGATCTTCTATCCAGTTGTTCTTCTGACACTTTCCTGACCTTATATGTTTTAAGGTTAAAGTATTCTTAAATATAGCTGTATTTATTGAGAGCTAGAAAAGAGATCTTGAAGATCCATGAGATCACTACCCCAATCTTACTTTATGCATGGACAAACTGGATCTGAGATAGGCTAAAATAGTTTATAAGAGATTACATAGATATTTCTTCTAAAGCCTGCAACTACCAGTCAGGTCTCCTGACTCCCAAACCAATAGCCATTGAATGAAGTCAATGATTGTAGACTTGTATTTCAACAGTACATACTTCCCTGTTCCTCACCTCCTTTTGCTCCCCTTTTTTTTTCTTTTCTTAAAAACCCATCAGCTCTTTCTTTATAGCCACAACTTGACCACTCTTTCTCAATACAACACATTTATCAGATACTTCTTGTATGCTGAGCATGTTGCTAGGCCCTTGGAGAGACATAACACTTTAATAAGAGTTAGTGCCTACCTTCAAGGAGTTTCTCAGTTTTCTCCCACAAAACTTGAACTCTGTCTCTCAAGAAAGTTTTGTGAGGGAGTGAGGCAGACATATTTAAATCTCTATTCAAAAGATGTGGAAGCTGAGGTTCAGAGAGATAATGGCCTCCTCTAAGGCCATACAGCTGATTAATGACAACCAGAACTACAAGCTAGTTTTTCCTAATTCTTTCTGAGTTCACTTTTTACAATACTGTGATGCTTCTGCCTTCCTGGCTGCTTTTTGCAGTTCTAAAATAACTTTGTTCCCACATATGATACCATATACTGGCACTTTTAGACCTTCTCTATCTTCTCTAATTTTTCTTTGCCCACACAGGAGTATAATTTTCTCACCCTTTATTTCCTGTCATGTATATTTAAAAATGACTGGCTTGAAGTTTCCAGAGAATTTCATAGCTCACTTGAGGAGACTCAATACATTGTACAGAGTTCTCTAGATAGGAATAGATTTGTAGATTCTTCAGTTACCTGAGGAATAATATGATCATCTACCAGTTTCCTATTATGGAAACATTACGTATGGGCAGAAGTTTCCTTCAATCCAAACTTATATGACTCCAGGCAGGAGGAAAATGTCATCTCTAAAACACTTATGTTCTCTGTCTCTCTATAGTATAGGTTTAAATTATTACACTAATTACTTAAAAGGATTATCTAATGCTGACTGTAACACTGACTTACCTATCAAATCTATCCTTGGTATCTCTAATCTGAATTATCTCCTTTAAATGAGATTAGATCTTATTCTTATGACCAGGGGGGGGGGGGGAAAGTGGCTCCTTATTGCCTACTAAAAAAAATGTAACTGACACTACTTACCTTTTCAGGCTTCCTGTTAGGTTGTTTTTGTTTTCTGCTCTACTATCTAGGTAAACTGTTATACTCTTTGATCTCCAACTTTTCTAGTTCTAGTCATTGTGACTTTGATGGTACTATTTCCAATGCTTGAAATTCTCTCCATCCATCCTTTCTCATCCTTCAAAAGTCAACTATGCTCAATGAGCCCTTCCTGATCTCCTTGGTCTGTAATAACATTCCCCTTCTGACCCCACATAATGCTTTGATTTGAAACTCTCTAATGCTTTCATATACATCTACATACATTTTGGCCATTAATCACATTCATTTTGGTTAGCATATTTTATCACTCGTAATCTTTCTTAGGTTCCTCTGTGTAAGTTTTGGGCATATTAGATGTGCCTTCTGTATCTCCCTCAATGAATAAATAGCACAATGCTATATGTTGAGTATGACTCTTATAAATATTTCTCGCATTGAAATGGATTGCAAATTTTAATACAGTGGTATAAAATAATATATTATTCTCATTTTACTTACACAATGCTTAAACCCACACAGTGGTATAAAATAGTATACTGTTCTTATTTTGCTTACACAATACTTAAACCCAACATTTTTCCCTCTGCCCCATCCCTTCTATACTGTGAGGAAATGATATAGACATTGTCAGTTATATATATATATATATGTCTTTTTTTTGAGAGGCAATTAAGGTTAAGTGGCATGTCCAAGGTCACACAGCTAGTAAATCTTAAGTGTCTGAGGTCAGATTTGAACTCAGGTCATAATGACTCTAGGGACAGTACTTTATTCATTGTGCTATCTAGCTGCTCCTGCTTAATTATGTCCTTAACGTTATTTGAAATCTATTAAAAACTTTAGTGACTTTGCAGACAGAAAGATCTGGGTTTAAATCCCAGTTCTGTGACTTTCAGGCTCTGTAAATAAAGCTTAAGCTGTTGGGTTGAGTAATTGAACATCTCTAAATATCATTTCTTCCATTGGAGGAGAAAGAGTTTAGACTAGATTTCATGAAAAAGTCTCTGTGTTCCTTTGCCACTCTGATCTTCTCTGATTTTATGATACAAACTTTTAAAGTTGTAAAATTATTCTAACTATGTCTTTCTATAAATTCTTTATAACAAATCCTCCATAAGTTACTAAAACCCTTCCCTGACACTTCTAATATCTAAAAGGATTCGGTATAACCCTCAAGAAATTCATCAATTGGGTCTCTTTTTAGCAATCATTTCAACTTCTTTTCCAATCATTCATACCATTGATAATGAGAATTCTAAATAGTTTTATCAGTCAATCAACAAACATTTATCCACAATGATTGCTATGTACCTGGCACCATGTTGGGTTTTGGGAATACAAACATAAAGGGAAATCATGCTTAATAAAGTTGGAAAGGTTGGTTGAAACCAGTGCACAAAGGAATTTAAATGACTAGTAAAAGAGTTTATTTGTATTCCCAAGGGTAATAGGGGGCATTTGAGTTAATTGAATAGAGAATTGACTTGTTTGAAAAACACCTTAGCTGCTACATAGAATATGAATTGAGGAGAGAAAGTCTAGAGTAAGAGAGGCCAATTAGAAGGCTATTGTGATATTTTAGAAGAGAAGTGATTAGGACCTGAAGGAGAGTAATGGTCTTGTGAGAATAAAGAAGAGAAGATATAAGATATATTGTGGAAGTAAAGTAAGATTTAATTAGATATGTGGAATTAAGGAGAGCCTGAAATAGAGGATATCACTGAGGGGTTGTGAATGTAGTTGACTAGAAACATGGCCATAACAAAAACAGGAAACTTTTGGAAGAAGGGTGGGCTTGAAAACAGGGAATATATTGAATTATGTTATGGATATATGGTTCATTTGGTTTAAAATCTCCAGTACACAGTTGGAAATGAGTGAGTGACTTTCAGGAGTAAGATTAGTACTACAAATATGGAGATTTGAGAAATATATGAATAGATGGACTAATTAAATTTATGAGAGTTGAGATTATCAAGAAAAGCTCATAAGTTACACAGAGGTTTTTTGTTTGTTTTTAAAGGATGAAGATTGAGAAAAGATATTATATGGGATTCTTTTTATACTAAAGGGGCATGATAGGGGCATGGATTTTGAATGAATCCAATTGCTACAATAGTTGGACCATTTGTTTTATATCTGCCATCAAACTTCTTAGCAATATCTTTTATTCTCAACCTATGAAGAAGGAAAGTTGTATTTCTCTTTCCTGCAAGCTCTGGAAAGCACCTTGTAAAAGTACTTTTACAAAATGCAAATAGGAATGTAGAACCCATGAATTACTGAAGCTCTAAGTATTATTGTTGCCTCTCTGATAGAGAGAAAAAGGCTTAATGCAAACCCCTTTACTGAAGATTATTGTGGCATTTAGGAGAAACAGTCAGATGTGATGAAGATGAACTGATCCTATTTTTAAGAGGATGAAATAAGCTCTTTAAAACTATTAATTGGGATCTCCCTTGCACTGATATGCTCTCATCTGTCGGTTTGAAGGATGAGACCCTGATATGGTTTCTCAGCAATGAATGATTTTCTTAATATCTTAAACATACACAAGCATGTGCACACATGCACTTATTTCATTTCAAATAATTAAGAATTATAGAACGGATAGATTAGGAGGCTGAGAGAAGATAGTCTAGGGAAACTTGAGATTCCCATTTGGAAAGATTTTACACAGACTGGGCTTGTGAATGAAAAATAAAAAAAATGTTCTTACAAATGTAATCTTTTGAGTAGATGAAATGGGAAGTAAGTAAATAGGGGAAAGTGCCAGTATTCAGTTATAAACAATGGGCCCAAATCCTACCATGCTTAGTTCCTTTTCAAGTTATTAAAACAAAAAAGCAAGTTATAAAAAAAGGCAATCGTTAAACACTTGAATGTTATTTTTTTCTGTTATGAAAAACTATCCCCTCAACAATTTGACTAGCACAGCATTAAATCTGTAAATTTAGGTGGTGGGGGTAGTAGTAGTAGCAGGAGCAGCAGCAGGAGCGGTGTATATTGCATTTTTAAGGTTTGCAAAGCACTTTACACAGATTATCTCATTTGATCCTCACAATAAGGTAAGTGTTATTGTCTCATTTAATAGAAGAGGACATAGGAGATTTAAATGACTTTACCTTCACATGTAGTAAGTACTTGAGGTAGGATTTAAATTCTGGTCTTACTAACTCTAAGTCCAGATCTCTATTATACCACTTCCTTTTTCAATTATTGTTATTTTATTATATTGGCATGGCTGAACCCTATAAATTGTCTGTCTCCACAATAGAATGCCCCTCTTTATTTCTGTATTCAGCCTTCAATCTCTCTTTGTCTGCTATTGACTTTCCTGCTGTCTCCAAACTCACCTGTATTTCTCCCAAATTAAAAAAAACAAAACAAAACAAAACAAAACTTGATCCCACCCACACAGTCATCCTATATCTTTCCTCCATTTCATGCTTAAACTCTTTGAGAAAGCCCAGAAGCCTTCATTTTTTTCTGTTTTAAAATCTCCACTGTCTGAACTTATTTTTTTCTCCTTGAAGTCAGTAATAATCTAATGGCCATTTCTCAGTCCTCATTTTTTTTAACCTTCTTAACCTTTGACACTCTGGATCAGAAGTGTCAAATGTTTAACTCTCTGACATATTTAACCTACGGCATTCCCAGTGCAGTTAGAATTAAAAAAATATATAACAAAATATGTAAAAAGACAATAAAATGTTGATAATATTAACAAGCAGTTTTCTAAGTCAGCATGTGGTCCATAGCATTCCTCTTATATGATTTAATGGCCCTTCTTCCTATTTAAGTTTAGTGGCCCCTCTTCCTATTTAAGTTTGAAATTACTCTTCTAAATAACCCTTTTCTGAATGCTCCCTCCTTACTAGTTGTTTGTTTATTTGTTTGGTGGTTGTTGTTATTGTGAGATTATTCTCTCCTGATCTCTTTCTACTTGTCTGAGGATGATCCATCCTTCTTTGGTTGCTACTTCTTCAGGTCACACCCACTAGTCATATTTGTCCTTCAAGGGTCTGTCCTAGACCCTCTTTTCTTCTCTCTTTGTACTATTATCATTTGGTGATCTCATCTTCTATCATGGGTTCAATTATCACCTCTATTCCGATGATTCTCAAATTTATTTATTGAGCTCTAACCTAGTTCCTGACCTTCATTCTCACATCACCAACTGTCTATTTAATATTTCACTTTAGATATTCTGTAAAAAAAAAAACCTCCAATTCAATATGTCTATAAGAGAACTCATTATTTTTTTTCCTCAACGCTTCCTCTTCTGAATTTTCTCTTTGAATGTCAAGAGTACCATCATTCTCACAGTTGCCCAATCTCTATAATATTGGTGTCATTCTTAGAAACTTACTCACACTTAGCCCTCATATCCAAATCATTGGCAAAGTCTTACCATCTGTATCTTCACAGAATCTCTTATGAACATTCTTTTTCTTTCTTTCTTTCTTTTTTTAAAGTCACATAGCTGCCACTCCGATCTAGTCCTAATAACGTTATATTTTGACTATTGCACTTAGCCTGCTGGTTATTCTCACTGCCTCGTTTTTTCCCAACTTCAATTCATTCTCCACTCACTGACTGTCACCTTCACAACCTGATGCCTTTCTACCTTTCCAGTCTTTTCATTCATGTACTCTGATTTGGTGACATTGACTTTCTTGCTGGTCCTTGTATGTGATACATCATCCCTCAATTCAGTGTTTTTACAGTGGCTGCCCCTCATTCCTAGGATTCTCTCCCTCCTAGTCTTTATCTCTTGGCTTTCTTGTTTTCCTTTTCAAGATGCCTTTCTTAATTTCCCTTCTTCTATCCTGACCTTCTTACCCTCAATATCTTATGCTGTGAAATTACTTTCCATTTATTTTTATGTGCTTTACTTGTATGAGTTGTTTGTATATTGTCCCTTTGGTTTGAAGTTGAACTCTGATGGCAGGGACTGTGCCTCTGTTTTATTTTGCATCCTCAGTGCTTAGTCCCAGTGTCTGGAACATGTTAAGAGCTTAATAAATGCTTATTGACTTACAGGTTGATGAATACTGTATTTATCTTGCTATGTTCTCTCCAAGATAATTTATGCTACTTGTAGTTATTTTGAAAGCATTTTCTCTTAAGTATTTCCTCCTGGGTTATGCTATTCTTGCATTAACATTTTGATTTTTTTAGTGAATTATTTTTTCATATTGCTACCTTTCTGAACAGACAAGTTACCAAAATTAGTTTCTTCATGGATTGGTTGGAATTTTTTAGGTATGTCATGATATTATATGCAAATATTGATAGTTTCGTTTACTTTTTGCCAGTGCTTACAATCTGATTTTGTTCTCATTACTATAACTAGTATCTCTAGTCATAACAATAATAGTGGTCAGGAGAGGAATACTTGCTTTATTCATTTGTAATAGAGAAAGTTTCTAGAGTTTCTTCAGTGTAATGTATGTTAATAATGTGCTCATTCTTAGAAGCTATAAATAAACATTTTTATAATATTGAATCAGGATCATTTTATATTTAAAATTTTTAAGGTTTTTGTATCAACATTTATTATTGAGATTAGGCAGGAGTTTTCTTTAATTTGTCCCTCCTTTGGGGGAGAGTATGAGGACTGTATTTGTCTCACAAAAGCCTTTTGGATAAGTATTTTCTATCTTAATTTTGGAGGATTATTTTTGTTGTTTAGGTATCACTTACTTGTTAAATGTTTGCTCTAATTTGTTGGTACATTTGTCTTGGCCAAGGATTTTTGTCTAATATTTTATCTATGGTGTACAATTTCTTTTTCTGAGGTTGGACTGCTAATTTCTTTATTTCTTTTTTTAGTTATCTTAGGCACTTATATTATTATAGATTCTCCCTACTGTTGATATAAGTTTTCAGAGTTATATATTTTTCTTCTGAGGATTATTTTGCTGTCACAAAAGTTTTGGCATATTGTTCCATTGTTATTACTATGTATATAATGATTATTGTTTCTAGAATTTTGTGCTTTTACAGAATTATTATTCAGAATGTCTATTTATGCTCAGTTTAGATCTGTATCTTTTGCCTAATTTCCTCTATTTGTTACTAATTTTATTGTGCTGTGACCTGTTTTATATTGTTTTTTTCTTATTCTTTAGTGAATGATTAATGTATATAAAGATTCTCTGCCATAATAAGAAACTATAGTGTTCTTTAGTTATTTCATCCAGAATCCATCATATCAATCAAATGTAATTTTTCCAAAAAATTGCTCAACTCTTTATTTTCATTCTTCTGTGTACATTGAATTAATACAGTTCTAAAAGAATAATAATAAAGCTTCCTTAATTTTTTGGTAATTTACCAAGCTTTTTGTAAAACAAACAAACCAACCACAACTTAACTGCTATCCATTTGTTGCATGCATATTTGATACTCTTTTATTATCCACATTTTTATGATGTATTTTGCTTATTTGAAAATATAGGCTTGATTTTACAAATTTTTATTATTTCTTTTTTTTTTTTTTGCTGAGGCAATTGGGGTTAAGTGACTTGCCCAGGGTCACACAGCTAGGAAGTGTTAAGTATCTGAGATTAGATTCGGTCCTCCTGCCTTCAGGGCTGTTCTATCACTGCACTACCCAGTTGCCCCTATTATTTATTTTTATATAAGCTTTGCATCTTCTGTCATTTAGAGAAAAATAATTGATTTTGCTTTACCCCTTCATTTTATAAACTCTTTATGCATCTGTGTTTTAAAATGTGTTTATGTATACAAAAAGACTGTATTTTGTTATCTTATTTTTGTTGGTAAATTATATGATTGATTTATATTTAGAGGCAGAATGGTTAAGTGTATATTCTTCCATTAAATATTTATACATATATTTGTATTCATAAATGCATATATACATATATATGTATATTTGTATGTCTCTGTGTATGTATATATACACAAAGTATCTCAAAAGTTTTATTCCATTTTGCAGCTTTTATGAACTTTAATAAGATTAAAACTATACTAAGACTTTTTGATCACCCAGTATATACACCCTCTCTTGCCTTCTACCAAATACATATACATATGGTTGTACAATTTGTTTTGATATATTCACCTTCCCAAGGGTGCTTTGACTCATTTTCCTTTTTTATCTACTGAGATAGGTTTTTTTTTTTCTTTGAATGCTTTTCCAATTCAAATCCTTAGTCACTCCATTTATATTTCTTTGCTGTCTTTGCTAAAAATGTACTTAGTATTAGTTTTTCCCATCAGAAGCTCCAGTGCTCTTGTCACTCTCTAGTCCCATTCCTTCCTCCTACATAAATCTTTTTCTCCAGTTTGAACTTGACATCCTTATTGAAGACATTTGTGTTCATCTCTTCAGAATTTCATCCTTCTGGACACTTTGAAAATGATTTCCAAACTTAGCCTTTACCTGACTATACTAGATTTTTTCTCTCTTTATTTATCATGAAACTTCATATAATTTAGTCACTTCCTCCCAAAGTTCCTATTATTTTCACTTCAACAAATAGTTTCTACATAAATACTGTCTAGTAAAACAATTCACCATCTCCCCCAGTGATTTTCTCTGTTTTAAAGAAAGTTACTATCATTAAAACAAATCAGAAATGTAATGTTTTGTTTTTAGCAGATAGGGACAAAGAAGGGTACATCATCTCTGGCAGATATCTGGAGAGATGAAGTTCTTTATTACTATTGTTTCCTATCACTTTGACAGGTTTGTTATCTACCTATGGACCTCATCATTCCTTTCTTTCTTCTGAGTGTATTGGATTAAACTCACCAGTGGAAGCTAAGTGGTATAGTGGATAGAACAATGGGATGGGAATTAGGAAGACCTGAATTCAAATATGACCTTAAACACTTCTAGTTTTGTGACCTTATTTAATATCTCTGTATTTTTTTCTCAATTATAAAATAAAGAAAATAATAGCATCTATTTCCCTTGGCTATTATGAGGATCAAATTAGTTAATATTTGTAAAGCATAGACCAGTGACTGGTATGTAGTAGGTGATTAATAAATGCTTGTCTTTTGTCTTCCATTCTTCCCAAGGTAATATATAGCAACTGAAAAACAGATGTAAGCTAAGCTAATAGAATGTCTATAAATAATATCAAACAAAATTTGATGTTATCAGTGTCAACATTGATTGCTCCCAGGGGTGTATACATTATGCCAAGATAGTAAAGCAACCAAGCCATGAATCCTTACTAAGACAAATATCCCTTACACAAGAGAACTATAGCAGAGGGGAAGGAGACTCAAAGCTATTCCGTGGTCCCCAGCATCATACTTCCTAGAGTCAGCACTCACTCAACTTTTCATGTGAAATAAAACATTGTTTACAATAATCATTAAAATTTTCTACCAGATCCTCATCTTGTATAAGTCATAGCCTCAGTAATTTACCTGATATGAACCAGGAATCTGCTTAATTCCTATTTCTCCAGAACTGTAATCACTTATTTCCCCATCTACTCTTCTCGTGCTAAGAGCTGTGGATAGAATATTCCTATACTACACCATATTACACTATACCATGCTTCCTTTTTCAGTCTCTAATACCTTTACATCATGATCTTCTAACAGAATGGTCTTTGCTACAATTCTATCTTAATATTATTTCTGCCTGCCTTTCCCTTGATCCTCACCTAGCTGCTTTCTACCTTGGTTAAATAATAGAAAATGAAATAAGAGGAGATATTAGATAGTTTAAATTCTGCCACAAATAAGAGATACTACTGTAAATAATAAGGGAATGGTTAAGGAGGGTTTTCAATGAAGATGCATAGCACAAATGTAGTTGCTAGATTATAAACAGTCCTCATGGCTTAGAAAAAAGAGGAGACCCATACTAGCATAGAATTGAAGGGAAAAAAAAAAAGGTTTTCCATATACTGCTAACTTATTTTCCAGTGGTGTATTGGAAAATGTTTAACAACAAGCTTTCCAGGAAAAAAAGTATGCCCAACATACTTTTGAGTTTATTTTATATTATTAACAATTTCTCCATCACTTTCTCATATCTAGATAATTAACAAGACAATGAATTGAGCCCTAATTTTTAGTGATTGCCAATTTTTGACTATCATGTGGAAAATTTAACAATCAGTTTTCCTGAGCTGATTTGAACTGGCTTTAGCATACCCCTATTTATTTCCTTAGTATTCAGTAACTGAGAGGTAATTCTTTTCATAGCCAGCCTCGGCAAGAGAAACAGGCAAAGGCTGTAAACCTGGATCCTTCATGGGCCATGAGTCTCAAAGGAAGAAATATATTAGTATGGTCAGGAGCCTAGAGAGGTATGTGTCTACTTTATTTCATAATCAAGTTGATTCTTCAGTCAATCAACAAATGTTTGTTAAGCATTTCCTGTATGATGAGATGGGGGCTAGTCATTAGAAAATCAAATTTGAGACCTATGTTCAACTGGAGGAGACAACTAGCTCAGTGTAAAAATATATAAGATAAAGGTATGCTGGATATATATAGAAAATAAATATGAAGTACTCAATAACAAGTAGGGAATGATAGCATTAGCAGTTGGTTGGATCAGAGAAGATTTCAGATAGAAGGCAATGCTGGAGTTTTGTCTTTCAAGAAGTTAGGAATCTGATGAGGTGGGAGTGAGGAGGGACTGTACTCTGAACTCTGAAGGTGGCCAGTGCAAAGGCATGGAGATGAAAGATAGAGTACTGTGTTTGAAGAATAGAAAGAAACCTATTTTAGCTAGACCATAAAGTGCAAGAAGGAGACTAATATATAATGAAGCTGGAAATAAATATATGGTTGGGTGTTAAAGGTATAATAAGCCAAACACAGGAATTGATGTTTTATCTTGGAGACAGTAAGGGACTTGAATAGAAATCACTAGATCAACAATATGATGCCCAGGTAACAGAATTCAACTTCAGATTTGGGCTCTATTCTGCCAAAGAAAATGTTTATATGTGTTTAAGTTTCCCACAATACTGTTTAGCAATCACCACTATTTGATAATTTATAGATGGTCATGTGAGGAGTTTAATTATTGATGGCATGTTGTGTTTGAGAATTGGATACAGGGTATCCAAAGCTGTGCCATTCTTTATCTTAATTCTTGTTCAGTTCCTTTAAAGAGGTGGCCATTTTTATTTAATATTTATATGATACTTTAAAATTTACAACCTGCTTCACATAAATGTTCTCATTTGACCTTTATAGGTAATATAACTATTATTATACCCATTTTGTAGAGAGAAAGCTGAGGTTCAAAAAATTTAAAGGATATGAGCCAAGCCTAACAATTAATAACTGATAAAAGTGGGTCAAGAACCCATGTCTTTCTCACGCATGCTATTTTCAACAGATCACACTAACAACTCAGTAATATAAGGGAAACCATATTGAGGAAACTGATACAATTCTGTTATATTAAGAATTCTTAATGTCTTCCCTCTTATCAGAGTCTTGTCTTTCCTATAGTGATTTCTTTCATCCTGGAGGGGAGTGGGGTTTTTTTGGTTGTTGTTTTGTTTTGTTTTTCCGTCATAAACCAGATTTTCAGCAACTGCCAGTGAAGGAATTATCTTTGACTTGCTTGGAAGACATCCAATCATCCCAGAGGAAAATGTAGGAAGATCATCAAGTTGAGAAATATCCCAGTTCAGATCTTTATGGTTCCTGTACCTTCTAAAGATCACATAAAATTGCATTTTATTGCATTTTCCCAATACACTTTTTGCTGATGAGGAAACTGAGGCTCAGAGGAGGGAAATTACTTGTCTGAAATTCAACTTGTCAGTGGCAAAGCTGGAACTAGCTTCCAATTTTCTTGACTCTAGGTCTAACCCTGTCCATGGTACCACACTGACTCCTTTGATTGGTTATTAAAGAGAAAAATCTATGTGGGATCCAAGAACTTGTCTAATTTTTTTCTCCCTATAACTAAACTTATTTATCAATGTTCTGCCAACAGAGAAGATTCTGTAATTTATTAGTCATTTGAGCCATGATTCTATGTTCACATGAGCCTGCACATAGATGCATGGACACAGATGCATGCACATGACTTGATTCACTATCTCTCTCTTCCTCTTTTCACCCATTAGTGTCCTTTGAAGGATCGGATTACCTTGCCAGTGGAAATATATGAGCTCCCTGTGTGATATACCATAACTGCAACAGCAGATCATATAATTTTCCCCGAAGGCTTGTTGCAGCCTATGTCAAGTCATTTGTATTTATGACAGCTCAGAGGTGATTTAGTGCGACCTCACTTTGATAAAAGCCATTTAAAGCTCATAAATATGGGTGACATGCTGCCTTGCTGGCTCGGGTTTTAAGCAGAGAGCTAGATTTGCATTGCCATTCAACTTTTATTGTTAAGGAAAGAAAGGACTTGAAAGAGAAAAAGGACAGGGAGGGGGATGAGAGAGACAGAGAGAAAGAAAGAGATAGAGAAATTGAAGAAAGAGAAGAGAAGGAAGAGTAGAAATAGAAAGATATTTTTGTTCTTTCTTTCTTTCTTTCTTTCTTTCTTTCTTTCTTTCTTTCTTTCTTTCTTTCTTTCTTTCTTTCTGTCTGTCTGTCTGTCTGTCTGTCTGTCTTTCTGTCTTTTCAACTGTAAGAGCACAGGAAAACTCTCTTAAGCCTTCAATAAGGCTCATTTCTGGCATTTACCCAGAGAAGATTGGAATAGGTGGACCCTTCTGGAGGGCAACAGCTTTGAAAACCTGATGAAGCACACAGGAGTGAATAGGTCACTAGACTTTATGAGGCATTTACTTCCTCTTTTAAAAGCATTGTTAAATCACAGTCAAATTACTGCAAATTGTCGATTTTTATTGGAATGGGAAAGTCCTATAGCTTCTCTTTCTCCCTTTCCAATCCTCAACTTCTAGTCTGGGTTTATGGGGAGGAAGAGTAGGCAGCTGCCTACATGGTATAATTTGAGAGGTATTGGGTTTTGCCCTTTCCCAATAATGTTTTCCAAGCTGCCTATCATTACACTGAAATTATATTATTAGAGATTCATTCCTTTGGCTTTTCAACACTATTCAAGAATCTCCAGGGAAAGACAGTGTTATAAGCCAGTATTTCTGAAACTAATTTGTTTATGATGCATTTTTTTTTGTTTCATATCTTTTAACATAATCTATAAATGCTATTAGGGAATGGGAGGAATTGATTTGGGAACATGAAATACCACCAGGATAAATGGAGACCAAGGAAATTTTTCAGTTCAAATTGAGGAAATTAAGGTAGTTTTCATACTGAAAAGTTCACACTTCTAATAATAAGTATTTTTGATTCATACATATTCATATGTAGCATTTTAGAATGAAAAATACCAGTGACACAAATTGTTAAACCAATTTCTTACTTGGATTATACATAACACCAAGGTTCTGAAAGATGAAATTTCAGAACACCCTCTTAAATTGATCAGTGAACCCCCTTTGGGAGATATTCATAGAGAAAAAGGCACAAGGATGGAGACTTGATGATTCTAGGAGAGAAGGAGAAAGAAGAATGGGAGACTTAGAAGAAAAATTTCCCAGCTTTAAAGTTTCTATGAATACCCAGCCTGTACTTCTTTCCTATTCTCACTTTCTATTAGAAAGATGACTTTCTAAGAAATATATTCTGGCTCCCACTGTTGAGTTCTGTTGAGCATCTCTAGGCTTATGTAGAAACCACTTAAAGAATTGAATCCCCAATGGAGTTAGTTGAAAATGAATCTAGGCAGTGATTTTACAGAATGCTAGGGATCACTTAGTCCAATTATTTCAATTAATAAATGAAGTAAATAATACCTAGAGAGATTAAATAATTTGCCCAAATTCACCCAGGGACTTGGTTATTAAGTTGAGATTAGACCCCAGATCCCATAGTATTTATAGGCTTTAGAGAGAAAAGAAATCATAGGGGTTATCTAGTTTACTTCTTTAGTATTCTAGAAAAGGAAATTGATTCTTCAAGAGGTAATTTGCTCAAAGTCACTAAGGTGACAAAATATGGCATTAGAGGCAGTTTCTTACACTTCAAATTCAATATTCTTTCTACTATATAATGCTATATTTATTAATATCTGTCCCTTATAAGGACTATATTTTCTTTTTTTTTTATTCATTTTTCCAAATTATCCCCCTCTCCCTCCACTCCCTCCCCCGGATGGCAGGTAATCCCATACATTTTACATGTGTTACAATATAACCTAGATACAATATATGTGTGTAAATACCATTTTCTTGTTGCACATTAATTATTAGCTTCCGAAGGTATAAGTAACCTGGGTAGATAGACAGTAGTGCTAACAATTTACATTCACTTCCCAGTATTCCTTGTCTGGGTATAGTTATTTCTGTCCCTCATTGATCAACTGGAAGTGAGTTGGATCTTCTTTATGTTGAAGATTTCCACTTCCATCAGAATACATCCTCATACAGTATTGTTGTTGAAGTGTACAGCGATCTTCTGGTTCTGCTCATTTCACTCAGCAACAGTTGATGTAAGTCTCTCCAAGCCTCTCTGTATTCCTCCTGCTGGTCATTTCTTACAGAGCAATAATATTCCATAACCTTCATATACCATAATTTACCCAACCATTCTCCAATTGATGGACATCCATTCAACTTCCAGTTTCTAGCTACAACAAAAAGAGCTGCCACAAACATTTTGGCACATACAGGTCCCTTTCCACTCTTTAGTATTTCTTTGGGATATAATCCCAATAACAGCAATGCTGGGTCAAAGGGTATGCACAGTTTGACAACTTTTTGGGCCTAGTTCCAAATTGCTCTCCAGAATGGCTGGATTCTTTCACAACTCCACCAACAACGTATCAGTGAAGGACTATATTTTCAAATCCTGCTTCAGATATTTGATAAGAATAGCACCTACCTCACATTATGTAAGTTTCAAATAAGATGATATGAATAATACTTTATAAACTTTAAAAGACTATATAAATGCTGCTATCATGATGATAATGATTATTATTGGCCTTGCTGCTTTCTTCATTATCATCATTGCCCTAATTGTCATTATCCTCCTCATCATCATCATCATTCCATAGTGAGAGGTAAATAATAACCAATGTAACAGTTCTCTGTATTTAGGATATTTTCTCTGTAATAGATCATTCACCTTTCTGAGGAACAGTTTCTTTACCTGTAAAATGGGGCTAATATAACTTTCCTTATAGGTTTATGAAGATCAAGTGAGATAATATATGTACTTTGTAAACCTTAAAACACTGTATAAATGTTATTTTGACATGTGTATTCACCTTGTGAATACCACTGTTGGTTCACATTTCCAAAAGTGTTCAAGTAGTTATTGGATAGGGAACTGTAAGGAGACATTGTGGAAGTATTTCTGCAACTGACCTTAAAGTTTTGTTCCGACTTTCAGGTTTGTGATTCTAAGGGACAATTCATGATATTATAAAGAAACGGATAAGCACGGGCAGAAATGAGGGGCCTTGGGTATTCTTGGTCAACAGAAATGATGACCTTCAGGGATCCTAAAGCATTATTCCTTTAGGCAATTAAGGAATAATGAATGACAAGAATGGTGAAGGATACCATATGAGCTCCCTCTCCAAGGAGCTTATGAACTTGCTGGTTAGGTGAAGATTTAAAAGAAAAAGAACAAATATAGTACTTGAAACATTAAAAATGCTTAATAAATAATACCTTTTCAATTAATAAATAAAAATAGTACAAGTAAGGATTATATTGTGTGATATTGATATAAGTACTGAGGGAAGTTAGGATTAGTGGGGAAAAGCTTTGGATAGAGGACAGTGGGGTTTGAATTAGGCCTTGTAGGATAGAAGTCTACAATTATACATGAGAAAAAAGGGGTAAGGAAAAGCATTGCAGGCTGTAGAACCATTGAGAGCACTACATTTACAAAGATTATTTTAAACAGTGGTATCTATCTATTCCTTAATGAACATTATGTTCCCAGAGATAGGATGGGGTATAAGAATGGTAAGAAGGGGCAACTTTTATATTAACTTAATGTGTCATATGAAAGCAAAGGTTCCTCTGGAGACAATGTATCACTGGCACAGAAACCAGTTTCTCTATGGTTCAACTCAAACTGCAATCTTCCATGATAAATGTATTTCTCCTGCACTGCCCAGCCCACATTTAATCTCTTGTGCTTTTGAACTTCATAAAACTTACAGTCTACTTCATTTGGCAATTAATTGTGGACTTCTATACATAATAGATGTTTTGCTATCAAACAAAGAGCAAAGGACTTAAAGGTCAAATTCCATCCCTACCTCATAAGAGTTACATGAATGTGGGCAAGTTTTTTTGAGCCCTATAATTCTCAGTTTCCCCATCTAAAATAAGAAGTTTGGATTAGAGGAACTCTAAGGTTGCTTTTTAGTTCTAAATATATGATTCCTGTCATATTTCATGTACATAAATCTCATCTTCCCCAATACACACACCAATCATAAGTACTCCAGTTTCTTTAAGGTTTACAAAAGGGCTTCTTCCCACTCTTTGAGGTGGATACTGAAAGCATCATTATTTCTTTTGTACTTGTAAGAAAACTGAAGTTCATTGATTTGCCTAGGGTCACACAAGCACTAAGTGCCAGACCTGTGTCACCTGACTCTAAGCCCTTTTTCTTTCTCATTATTCTACTTGGTTTCTTGGAGAATGGAAGGTTCTGGAAGGCAATAGGACTCAGACCTTAAACTTCTTGAAGTCTTCCAGTGTTGAATAAATGACCTGTGCTCAGAAAACTAGCAGCTACTTCATGTTACTGCTTTTCAGAAACAGCTGTATTAAAAATGGTTCTAAAGGCAGACAGATTTGTTAGAGGCTGTTTTCCCACAGAAGAGTCATCAGTTGAGCCCTACTGACCTCCAGAGCCAACAGTCTCTTCTCAGATACTTTGATCCATTTTCTACTTATCCTTTCTCCAAAGGCTCAATTTCCACTCCTGTCAAGCTTTCAGAAAAGGAAAAAAGCAAACAGCTGAGGCCCTGACTTATAATACAATTATTTAGTGCAAGGGAATTTTCTTCCTTTTCTGAATAAATTATTTGTTAATTAAGGCTTTTTGATGTAGTGGCACAGAGAACTATATTTGATACCAACAGCTATATGCTGTTTGATTTATGGTTAGTTTGAGTGTTGTCAGGAAAAGCAGCTCTATTCCCCCCCCCCAAAAAAAAAACCCTCCTTTACTTTGCGAGATTTACCTCCCCCATTCACTCACACTTCAAAGACTGTTAAGCTACTGCTGTGATTTCAATTAGAGTGAGATTCTTTCTCATTTTCACTTTTCTATGCTGGATAATACAGAGATGCAACCTTCAGAAGGCTGGAGAACAGAAAGGTGTAGGGGAGCAGAGTTTGGGTTAGGGAGATGTGGCACTCCTTTGATTTGCTGCAGCCTCTAGAAGAACTACTTTGCTAATGATTTGAGGTGGAGGATCTCTTAATGGATTGTGAACTTACATTAGAAAAGTGAATCGAAGTAAGTAATCTCTCTGAAATTTACCCATTACTCTTTCCTTCGGATCCACTGGATTTAGACTGAAAACTAATAAAAATCAGAATCAGTATATATTACTTAAGCTACTGCTTGGAGCTCTACCTTGTTTTGTATCCTAAGAAAAATACAGGGTGGGTAGAAGATATTTTACATAATTCTGGATGATGTGAACAGTTCATTACATAGGAGTTCATTGTGAGTGGGATTAATGCCTAACAAGGCATTAAGAAGTGGATGAAACATAAACTTGGTCTTATAGCATTAGTAGGGTCTGGTTAAACACAGGAGACAGCTGGTCAGATTGAGTACAGGCTGTTAGAAATGAGCATTCAGGGGATCATGGAGATGCTAACATAAACTAGAATGTAGGGAACAGGACAAGATGAAGTTGGATAGTTTCATTGAGGTATAGCTCGAATCATTTGTCCTTGTTCACATACGATTGTCATTAATGTCTTTTCCATTTATGTCAAAATTAAATGTTATTAGATGAAAGAGAATCATAGTAGGATTTCTTTGAACTTCAGAACAGAGTTGATATGAGTTTGATTTAGGTTGAATGTAGCTTCTTTAGTCTAGTCTGGCTTCTCCATACTGCCTTAAGTAATGTCCTTAGAATATTACTTTTCAATGGTCCCACTTCTGACAATTTTTAACCTTCTCATGGTCAGTACATAGCTATTCAAAAGTATTGTATAGAAAATAAGATGGACTTCATTCATTGTGGAGTTTACTTTGTCTTAATATTGAAGATTTATAGAGAATTTGATTCTCTATATATGTGTATGTGTCACCAGGCATTTGATGTTCTTTTCTTGCTGGTCCTATTCTAGCCACAGGAAGATTTCTTTGATGGGATCTGCCATCCTGATAAATTGAATCTTCTTGGAGTAGATGAAATGGCATAGTGAGAATTGGTAGACCTGAGAATGTCTCTTTTAGATCTGTTACTCAGGAGACTTCCATCACTGTAGCTGAAGATTCCTAGATTTTATTAATTCCAAAATTGCCCTTGGCATTGACTCTCATTCCTATAGCTTTCAGAGCCCATAACTAGAGTCTACTGGCTTCCTTCTTTCACCAAAACCCATTCCAGGCAAGGTTAGCCTAGTGCTTCTGTTTTCTCATTTATTTGAATCCACCAGGGAACCTGACTCTAATTAATTACTGTCTACTTAACGCTCAGGAGGAAAATCTGTGTTTTGGGGAAAAATAGATATATAAATGAAATCAAGATCTGCAGGTTGCAAGCCCTATTGTTGGCAGCAGGCCTTCTTCCTGAAGTAAATGAGAACTGGGATCCCAGCTCTCTGAAGAGCTACGTCAGATTTTGGATTTCCTTAGCTCCCACAGGTGCTTCATTGAGAGCACGGAGGCGCCTGAAAATTTGAGCCTCCCTGAGCCTCCACATAGGAAGCAAGGGCCTCATCAGGTTCAAGATCTGGAGAAACAACATTCTCACCTGCAAAGCTTGATTTAACCCTTTATGTCTCACATTCTCTTTTTTTCTGTTGTTCAGTTATTTTTTACTTGTATTCTATTCTTCAGGACTCCATTTGGGGTTTTCTTGGTGAAGATATTGGAGTGGTTTGCCATTTCCTTCTTCAACTCATTTTACAGGTGATGAAACTGAAGCAAACAGGGTGAAGTGACTTATCCAGGGTCACACAGCTAGTAAGTGTCTGAGGCCAGATTTGAACTTGGAAAGAAGACTCTAGGCCTGGTGCTTTATCCACTAGACCACTAATCTGCCTTTCTCACATTTCTAGGAACTCTCAGAGAAATTATTTAAGATACTAAACATTAAAATACAGTACAGAATACTTTTCAAAAAATGATTTTAGAGTTAGAAGACCTATGTTTACAATTCCTGTCTCTGCCATCTATGTTGTAAAGTCTTAAAAGGTTCCCTCCATCTCTTGATCTTGTAAAGTATCTTCTGATTTTTTATCCTATTAAACTTACTCCAAAAAGAATTTCTCTCTCCTCCCTAATTCTGTTCCCTCCCTCTCTGTCTCTGTCTCTCTTTTATTACATTTGAGTAAAATATAGAGTATTCCCTGAAAAGAAGGTGCTTATAAGATATATAATTAGGATGTTAAAACTCCAACAGGGTTGGTATTCACTGATGTTAACTATTGGGTAGTGACAAATAAAAGAAACATTTCTGTCAATGATCTCTTATCTTATAGTGAACATTATAATGGTTCAAAGTTCATAGTAGGTAGTGACAATAGCTCTAGTTCAGACTTCTTCAGATACAGACTGAGATTTTTTTAATTGAGTGACACATCTACCAATATTTGACAACACCATATTTGATTGCTGTTAGAATAATTTTGATACTTTTCAGAAAAATAGAAATTTACATGGAAGAAAAGCCTACTAGGGCTTAGCTCTTTGTATGTTCTACCATAATAGGAACCAGGCAGTAAAAAATTACTTCAGAGAAGTAGCCCAAATTGAGAGAATGGAATAAAGACTTTTTCTAGATCTTTTCAGTTAGTGATGTCTTCCACTTTTAGATTACTGTCTGTATAAGATTAATGCTTTTTATAAACCTTATGTACTTAGTTAAATTTATGTTGTATACTCTATTAGACTTTAGGCTCTTTGAGAGAAAAGAGTAGTTTTCATTGTTTTCTTCTTCTTCCTCTTCTTCATGTTCTTTCTTCTTTCTTCCTCCTCTTTCTCCTCATCTTCCTTCTTTTGCTCCTCTTCCAACTTCTTCTCATCTTCCTCCTTGTTCTTCCTTTTCTTTGTATCCCCATTGTTTAACACAGGACTTAGCACTAGCACTTAATAAATGCTTGTTGACTGATTCAAAAAGGTCTCATTTCCCCATAATAGACATTTTATTGTTAGTCAATTTAATTTAGGGGAGAAATTGTACAAAGAGCTATTCTGATGATCCTACATTCTAAACCCAATTTAATATGGCCCTGACTACAATCCTTCAACCTGAAAGAAAACTACTCTCTGCCTACATATAGCATTAGATCCAGCACATGGAGATCTTTACTATGGGGATTTTGGGGGGAAAGCCACAAGGACAAGAACATTCTATAACAAATATAGTAACAGGCATAGTCCTTGAAAGGACTTTAATTGAAATGACTGGACTGGGCTCTCCTGAGTGCTCCACAGCTAAGTTAAACAGTGGGAATGAAACATGAGCCCATAAACTGTTTCAACAGATGTTACAATTGGGGGCAGCAAGGGGAGGGAGATTAAGGGCAGGCATAACAATTTGATATATTTGAAGTGCATGTCTCTGTGTTTTTGGGATACATGTTGTTTGTAGCTTGGTTCAGTCTGGCTTTTCTACCTCTCTGGGGCTGCCTTTATAACCATTGCTTGCATGCCAAATTCGTCTGCTCTTGGTGTCTGACAACTCTCCATGGTTCTGTCATGTTTGCCGGGATGCATGAGCTACTATGAAAATATATTTTGGTATCCTCTATACTTGTGCTTAATAAGTACTATAGTACTATAGAATAATTATCCCAACTCCTGATGTCTTTAATATTTCCTCCACATACATGCATTTTCAAGGGTTAGAGTAAGGTGCTAAGAAGCCAAGGTGGTGAATAAGAATAAGGAAAAATTCAAGAGAGTCTATTGTCAGAGATTATCACCTCAATCCTCATCAACCTTTACACCAGTTCAAGGCCAGAAAGCAGATTGAGTGAGAATGTAGATGGATCAGCAGAAATACAACTTCTGTATGGTTGAATCAAAAGATCATGGGTTTTGGATACAGAAGATAAGGATTTAAGTCTTGGCTCCACCATTTAACAGATTTATGACCATGGGCAATTAGTTCTTCTGGAGATCCAAAATTTGGTATCCTGGTGATTATATTATCTTTTTTGACTCACTATTACTGAGTGTTACTAAGAAAAAATGAAATTATATCAAGAATTTGAAAATGCTTTGTAAATATAAAATAATATATGCTTACCAGCTATTATTATGATTATTGAAGTGACAACTCAAAGTTCATAGTATCTGTGGGATACTGCTATATTTTTAAGCATTCAGACATTGTGGATAGTCAGGAATATCTAACTGCTAATTTAGCCTCAGTCCCTTAAGACAGCTCTAAGATTCTTAAAGAATTCCCAAACCCCTAAAATCCCATGTTCCTTATATAATAATGTATTTTTGAAGAAAATATTTGATGGTGACTTCTATATATGTTTTTATTATTTTTTTTCCCTGAGGCAATTGGGGTTATGTGACACAGCCAGAAAGTATTAAGTGTCTGAGGCTGAATTTGAACTCCAGTCCTCCTAAACTTCAAGGCCAGTGCTATATCCACTGTGCCAGCTAGCTTCCACTATATATGCTTTTTATTATTAAAAAATATGTAATAGGTTCTTGTGGCCATATGTAACATACACATAGTTTTGTTTTGTTTTTGTTTTTTATTCTATTAAATGTGTAGAGGGAGCATACTTGTTTCAATATAAAGTATTAGCAAAAAAAAAAAAAAAGTAGAGACTTCTTAATTTTTACTTCATCTTAGCTTTTTTTTTAATCTTTTTTTTTTCTTTTAGAGACAAAACATTTTTGTGATTATTTATATGGAAATCTTGCAACTGCCTTATTTTTTCCTTAAAGAGATGGCTTGTTGTTTATTTTTAAGACAGAAGACTTGTAGATTATATTTCTGACAACGCCTAATTTCTTTGCTTCTGTGAGCATCTGTCATTAGGAAACCTTACCATTATTCTAGCAGCCTCTGTTTCCAAATCCCCATGGACAGAAACAGGCATGAAGAGAATTACATTTTTCCCAGGATGGGGCAAAAGGTCATTCCATGCAGTGGGCAGCTGGGTCTAGTCAAATCAAAATAAGATTGCCTCAAGTGCTACCAACAGAATAGCTGATAACCCTGTTGTCAGTTCCTTTACAGTTGCATTCTGTTACAAATTAAGCTGAAAGCATTGATCACCAGAGGAGCAAGGGAAGTAGGGTTGCTTTCTTTTCTCTCTATCAAATGACACTTTCCGGTACTGCCAGTTTGTACAGGCGATAGGGACACCACATTGTTAATGTTGAACGCATGGCTGAGACAGCCACCCAGATCAGCTGCCAAGAGAGCAGATCTGTCATGATGCCAGTGTCTGGAAGCATAGCTTTAAATGCCTCTAGGCTTAAAGGTAGTCCCTCATTCTTGCTTCTCTGGCAATATGAAAAGAGAGATGCATTGTCAATGCCAGTAAGTGGCAGAGGTGAACTCCCTTCATGCCTATTTAAGGCAGTAACATATGAGATCCCATCAGGGTCTGGGAACAGGTCAGACACCCAAAACAAGGCTTACTGTCTCATGGATACTTTGGAAGAAAGATAGGTTGGGGTTGGCCACAGCGTGCTGGGATAACTTTGCTAATCTGGCTCAGCTCTGACCTCCTTGGATGAACCTGGACATTTTCCTAACCATATTATAAAACCCAAGACAAATACTACCTTTTCCCACAAAGCCTTCCCCTAGCTCCTCCAAATGTCAGTAATGAAATGTGTTTGAAAAGGTGTTTGAAAAACACCTTTAGAAAAGAACTTTTAGTCTATATCCAACACTTTAATACTACATTTCATGCCATTTTGCACTTTTGTGTTCCATGTGTGTATATCTTGTTTCCTCAATTTAAATGTGATATACTGAAGGATCAGAACTGTTGGTTATATATCCACATGTAGTAATAACTCAATAAATACTCCTTTAAAAGGAATAGAATAACTCATTTTGAGGAATGAAGGAAAGAATTTAAAGTTGGAATCTTGACTTTTAAATCTGACTTTACTACTTAGCATCTGACATCTGTGACACTCAGTTTCTTCATCAGTAAAATGAGGATTTGAACTAACACATTTAATGTTCTTTTAGGCTGTAAATCTAAAATCCATAGTACCAAAAATTGAGTAGAAGGGTATTAGGCAAAGGTCTTTTTGTCTTAATGTAGTATGTTTTTGAAAACTCATGGAAAGAAATCAGATAATCTGAAACCTCTCTTATTCATCTATATTAAGCAGCCATTGCTTTTATTGACCATCTGCTCTAGGTCTAGCACTTTTCTTGATATTTTGGTAGAGGGCTAAGGCATAACCTTCCATGCTTCTCAGGTGCTTATTTTCAATTTGGGAAGGCAAGTAATATTTACATATCCATTCCTTTCAGTCTTCAGTAGGATTGAGAAGTTGGGGCCTTTATTTGATACCAATATCATTTATTTCTAGATAATGCATGGTTTTCAACCTGGGGGTTTTTGGGGGGAGGGAGAGATATTTTGATAATTATATTTCAGGATAAGTGGCTTTCTTGGTAATCCTATGTATTTTATTTTATATATGAAAAGATACTATTTTGAGAAGGGTTCTATATTGAGGCTCCAACAAACTGCGGGAGTGGGAAAAGGATACAGAGATTGCCAAAACTAGGTTCAGAACTCCTGGATTCAACAGAAGAAAAAAAAGTATTCTCTCCTTTGCATCAAATAAAGTGCTTAACTCTTCCTGGAATATAATCTCCATCTTGGATATGAACTAGGTGCTGGCAGAAGCCACTCGACTATCAAGGCTAACAGGGTGCTACTGAACCTGCTGACACAGCTACTTAATTAGCTGGCAAGCTGGTGACCAGAGGTAATATACTTTCTAGAGGGTTCCCTTTTACATTTGGAGAGTATATCAATGTGGCAACGTTGCAAGAGGCAGAATCAGTAGCCCTGGCTTTTGTTTCCCAAGGGCTCTGCCCTGACACAGAGGCAACTGATAGCCTGATGGACAGAGTGCTTGAACTAGGCATAAAGACACCTATCCAGTCCCAGATACATCCTGGCTATGTGACCCCAGGTAAATCATTTAACCTATTTCCTCAAAGGGGTCATCATGACATGCATTTTACAAGATTGTTGTCATGATCAAATGAAATAACATTTATAAAAAGCACTTAGTACAGTTCCTGGAACCTGGTAGATATATTATAAATACGTATTCGCTTATTCTTCCCCTCCACCCGTTACCTGGTGGGGGAAAAAAATGTAATAGATGAGAAAATGAATAAAGTGTCAGAAATTCCTTAGAGTAGCAAAAGCATCTTCATGGTGTGAAAGTTTCATGTTTTCTCTTTCCCTTTTACAATTTAAATAACTCAAATGGGAATAGAATTGAGAAATCTACTAAAACAGTTTTCCTTTTTTCCCCTCTCTCCTGTCCTCTCCTGTCCTGTGTCTTGTCTTCTCCTCTACTTTCCTCTTCTTTCTTCTCTTCTCCTATCTTCTATCTTCTTTTCTCTCCTCTTTTCTCCATTTCCTTTTCCATTCCTTTTCTTTCCCCTTCTTTCCTTTTTCCTTTTCTTCTCCTTCCTTCCTTCCTTCTTTCCTTCCTTCCTTCCTTCCTTCCTTCCTTCCTTCCTTCCTTCCTTCCTTCCTTCCTGCCTGCCTGCCTGCCTTCCTTCCTTCCTTCCTTCCTTTATCACAAACAGCAAGGACACTGATATGTTGTAGTGGAAAGAGCACTAGACTGGAGATTAAGAGATTTAATTACTAGTTCATGTTCTTCCACTAACTTTCCCCATGACCCTGAACAAGTCTTTGTCTTACTCTGTAGAAATTCCTTCTAAGTTCCTTTCTGGCTTTAACATTTTAAAAACCCACAAATTACCTTCTTTACAATAATTCAATCAAGCCAGAAGATGTATAACTCAATTCAACAAGCTGAATTTTTTCTATTTTATATCTGTCATGGTCCTAGCATCTGTGGCAAATATGGAGATTCTCCTCACCATTAGTTCATGCTGCAATGTAAATTTAAATCCTACTTTCCTGTTCCTATTGCAAAATCTGATCACAATGAACATTTAAGAGGAAAGGACATCAAATAAAGGGTAATATTGAGCAGTATGGAGATGAGAACAGTCAAAACAAATTATGGGGTTACTGAGAATTAAATAACATGACAATTAAATGAAATTACCTATATAACAATACAAAGCATTAATGTAAGTAAGACAGTAAATGATATATTAATAGGTTACATAATTGATATAAACATCAGATGATTTTTAAAAATGTTTTTAATTGACATATTTTTTTTCTATCCCTATCATTTCCTAGTGATATATACCCACCCCTAATCGAATCTTTTCTAATAACAATTAAATATAATCAAGGAAAGAAAAATCTTATAATTGACCATATCTGAATACATGTACTGTTGTGCCAGAGTTCCCTTTTATTGTCCTGCCTCAGTTTCCCTAAATTATCTTGCCTCGGTTTCCCTGAATTGTTTGGCCTCAGTTTCTAATTTTTCTACTCAATCCTGCAACACCAGCCCTCCCTCCTAATCATTATGATCTATATAAGGAGAAAGATCTTCTATCTTAGACATCATCAGAATGTCCCATGCCTCTCCCCATCCCAACTTATCAAATGTCTGGTGCTTCTCCCCATTCTGTCATTCCAACTTATTAGAATGTCTGGTGCCTCTCCTCACTCTGTCAGAACCGGATTCATAGTCAGTTCCCGCTTTCAGTGCTCTGACTCTGCCCCTGCCTCAGTCTATCCCCCTGGTAGCATGGAGTCACCTGCATATATATGTCATTGAGAACTCACATTGGTTGCTGGATCCTCTGGACATCAACTTTGGGGGCAGCACGTCCCACAACCTCTCCCTTTCAAATAAATTATTAAAAACTCTCTAATCTCTATTTTGCCTTAGTTTCTCTTAGTTACAATACCCATTACCTTATACATTAGGTATAAATTGTTGTATAAATTGTTCTGCTTACATTTCTATGTGTCAATTCATAGAAATCTTGCTAAGGTTCTCAAACTTCATTTCTTATTGCACAATTCTATTCTATTTATCTCATAATTTGTTCAATTATTCCAAGTTGATGGACATCCACTTTTCTTCAAATTTCCTATAGCTAAAACTTTTAAAAAGTGTTACCATCAGATAGTTAGGTAACTTGGGAAGAATCTAGATATGGAGGAGATAAATTTGCTAGCAAATGTAATCATGGAAATCTTAATGGAAGAAGTGAGACTTGAGTTGAGCCTTAAAGAATGGATAAAATTTAATAAGGAAAAGCAATGCAAGAATTATTTATTGATAGGGTGTCCTTGATTAAAGAAAAGAGATATAAGGCATTACTGTTCCAGTTAATTTGGAGATCTATGTGTCTTGGGACTTGATTGGGAAAAGGGAGATAGGCTTGCATTTTATGAAAAGCATTAAAGATTTAGTATGTCTTGATCCCTGCCCAGATCATTTCCCTATCCCTGCTTTTTCCCATTTTCCCATTTTTAGATTTTTCATCCAGTTGATTTGCTAGATTATGTCTGGTTATTTGACTCTTGGCTACTCACTCTACTACTATGCCTAAGCTTTTTTTCTTTTCTAAGATGAGCAGATTAAACTAGATGATTTTTAAACTGCCTTCCCTTTTTTAATATTCAAAGATTGTCCCTCACCATGCCCCATCTGACCCTGCCAGATAGGCCCTATCCATCTCTGTACCATGGGGCTGTTCAGGAAGTTTCATCATGATTGACTGGGCAGAGATCCATAAACATGGGTAGAGACCTTGGCCTTTCCTTCCATCCCTAGCTGCCAGCACATGATGGCATGGTCCTTTGCTCCAGCCCTAGCCCTCCCTCTCACTTTGCCCCTTCCAGTATCCAGGTGGGTCTGGAAAGCTAGGCCAGAACCTTTGGCTTTGATCTCATACACAGTATCCCCAGCATTCAGACGTCTATGCTAATCACTTTTGATTATGAATAGATTAAATGGGACACCAGCTGTACAGAGATACTTTGATTCCAGTCCTTGCTCAATAATGAGATGCGCAGGCACAGGCTATCGAGGCAACAATTATAATTTCACATCTTACCCCCATCCTATTACCTTAGGAAAAGCATTACTAACCTGACTTCTGCCTAGAGAATGGGGGAAGGGTTGGTGGGATTGGACCACTTCTTTCAAATGTACAATGCTAGGATGAAACAGTACTTTGGCACCTCTAATATAGTCCCTAGAATCTTACCCTTCCCAATTCAGTGAACTTTTCTGCTGGTAAATCTAAAAGATCTGAGTTCAGATTCTCTCTTGATATTTACTACCTGTATGACTTTCGGGAAATCACTTAATCTCTCATCCTCAGTTTCCTCATCTATGAAATGGAAACAATAATAGAACCTTCATCATAAGGTGTTATGAGAATAAAATTGAGATATTACACATAAAATGTTTCACAAAACTCTTAATAGTATATAAATAATATTGTTGTTGTCTGGAGGTAGTATTTGTAGGATTGCATAACATGGTCTTCTCAGATTTCCCCAAGTCAAAAAGTTTTAAGGAATGGTATTAGGAAGAAGTCTAATCTTCATCCATTCTGCTCCAAGTTAAAAATCTACCTAAAATGTAACCCACTATCTGCCTCTGAATTCTCTTTTGTTTCCCTGAGCTCAACTCCAGTTGTGCCTTCTTTTTGCATGAAATAGCAGCTTACATTTGCATAGTTCACCTATATAGGAGGTACTTAATACATACACATTAAATTGAATTACTCACCCTGAAAAATAGGTAATATAAGTATTATCATCCCCATTTTCCAGGTAAAGAAACTAAGATTAGGGGATTTTTTTTGAAAATTGCCCTGTATTTTGCAATTAATAAATAGCAGAGTTAAAATCTTTCTAAAACTCCTTAGAGCTGTCTCCCTTGTAAATAAGAGAATGATAATGAGGAAAAGAACTTGGAAATCACAATGTAGATAATTTCTATAGTATCGTACAATTGACAAAGTGCCAATACCTCTGGATCCTCACAAAAACCCTGTGAGTAAGAAAGTAACAAGTGTAGCATCATCTGTAATTTCCGTGAAGAACAAACAAACCCAGATGGGTTAAATTCTTACCCAGATTCATAGTCAAGGAGAGAACAAATCTAGAACTAGAAAACAGATCTCTTATCTTCTCATCCAGGCTCTTTCCATTAGTATCTGATCCTTGTTGATGGCTCCCTAATCATGTATATTTTTTTACTTTAATGTTAGCCAAAAAAACAACCCACATAACCCTTCAGTATTCACAAACGGTTGCAACATCCCTGTGAGCTGGATAATTGAGGCAGTAATTTATATTAAAGGAAGAAAATTCAGGAGAGTTTAAGTGATTTGTCTATGGTCACACAACTAGTAAAATTGTTGGAATTGGGACATAAAAATGTCATGTTGCACATCTGTTTGTGAATTTTGCCTAGAAGTTTGAAACGCTGATAAGGGCAGGAACCATGTGTTACTCTTATACATATTTCCTGCCATTCCTTGTCAAGATGCTGGCAGAACATACATAGGTACTTCAATTTAATCTTTTTCAACATTGGTAAGGAGGATGCAAGATGCTGCTTTGGCTGATTTGACTTTAGAACTCAGACATCCCTGGCTGAGTTCACTTGTTTGTCCTTTTGACCTTGAGGCCCTTTTAATTCTAATCAACTAAATTGGAAAAAAAATGGAACAATATTATGTCGGAAGAGGAAATGTCCAATATAAACAGTTTATAGTTCTCACCCTTCCTTATTCATCTCCCCTGGTCTTACTTTTGTACTTTATCCTCACCAGAATACTCTCTTCTACACATTCATTTTGAATGAGGGAGAGCAATTATTTCCTCAGTTTTTTGTTTTTGTTTTGTTTTGTTTTGTTTTGTTTTTAAGTGAAGAATTTTGAGGACAAAAAAAATTGAGTGACTCATCCAGGGTCACATAGCAAGTCATCTTTGGAGACAGTTTGGAAATTCAGTGTCTAGATATACTTCTTGATTGTCTGGACAACAGCAGTATTAAACTGCTGGCAGTGACTGTCAGTGTTGAAAATTGGTCTTTTGTGATAGAAGTATTATTGTTCATTTTGTTCAAGAATAAATCTGGGAGCAAAATTGGTTTTTTTGCTAATCTGGAGAGTAGACCCAGAGGTTGGATTATAAAAGAATGCAGATTCCAAATCAATACTAAAAAGAGAATTTTAACAATGAGAACTGTCCAACAAAGGATAGAGCTGCCTCACAAAGTAAAGAGGTTCTTCTCACTAAACCTGTTCAGGCAGAAGGTGAATGACTACTGTGAGGGATTTTGATAGAGATACCTGCATTGGATGGGAAGTTGTATGAGGTGACCTGGGATCCCTTCTAATATCAATAGTGTGACCTTAGGCAAAATATTAACTGTTTCTGGGCCTCATTTCCTTCTTTGGTAGAGTGGAAATAATGCTTCCTCATTTTTTGTTTTGTCATTATGATATATATTGATAATTCTCATCTTTTCAAAATAATCCAAAACTATATGTGTGTATGAAAGAAACAGACAGAAATAGAGACAGGAAGACAGAGACAAAGACACACAGAGAGACAGAGAGAGACAGAAACAGAAAGAACACCAGGAAAGTACTGGATACCTCAAGAAGAGGTTCTAGGAATAATCCTAGAAATGTAAAAAGAGCACAGGAAATGAAACTGGGACTTTATGAATTCTTTATTAAGTTGAAAATGTTGGTGAAAATTAGCTTTGTTTGAATTATTTTATTGCTCACTTCTCTATACCATTAAGACTTTTTCTCACTTTCCTTCCTTCTACCCTCTTCTATACTCTATACTCTAGTTAATATCCATATAGAAACAGCAGTTCAGGTAATGTTTATGAATGTCCCTGAAGATAAGAGCAGGTTTCCCATTTATTTCACAGCAAAGCAGGATCCTACAGATCACTGGGGGAAAAATTAAATCTCAGATTTGGAAGGAACTTCAAAAGCCATCTACTCCAACCTATGCTTGAAGCAGGAATTTTCTGTATAGCTGGACTAATCTGTCCCTATCTCTCACTCTTCTCATACACCCAGCCTTAGCCATACATCTATGATAGATCTGTGGTGATGAGGAGCTCCCTTATCCTGTCGCCAATTCTACTTTTTGACCTCTTAATTGTTAGAAAGTTTTTTCTTTGCATCAATCAATTTCTCTGTAACTTCTGCCCTCTGGGACCAAAAAGGGAAAAAAGTCTAATATGACAACCATATGATAACTTCAGATATTCGAAGGTTAAACTCATATTGCCTTTTTTTCTATAGAAGAATACCTTCAGTTCCTTGGATAGATCCTGGTATAATACTATCTCCAATCCCCTTACCATACTGGTTGTTTTCTGTTGTATGTATTATATTTCTAAAATATAGTACCCAGAATTTATATATTTTAAATAGCAAAAAAATATATATATACATATATATATAAAGGGATAATCACTTTCTCTTTTGTTGGACATGAAGCTTTTATTTGTTGTTATTCAATTGTTGCAACCATGTCTTTCTCTCTGTGACCCTATTTGGAATTTTCCTGACAAAGATCGTGGAGTAGATTGTCATTTTCTTCTCTTGTTCATTTTACAGATGGAGAAACTGAGGCAAATAGGATTAAATGACTTGCTCACATTTACACAGGTAATAAGTGCATATTAGGCCATATTTGAACTCAGGAAGAAGAGTGTTTCTGACTCCAGACTTGATATTCTCTCCACTGTGCCACATAGCTGTACTAAAGTTTATATTACTGGATCACAAATATACATTTTCATAAAGCTGTAGAAATTACGTGTTTATAGATATATGAAAGTTTAGAAATCATTTTATCCTCCCACACATCTTAGAGATGAAGAAACTGAGACTCACAGCAATTAAAATAATTTGCACAAGATCAAGAATTAGTATCAGAAGCTGTATTTGAACCTAGGTTCTTTGGCTGAAGCATCTTTCCACTCTATGATGATGTTTTGAGAGATGCAAAGCTATTCATTGTTAAACCATGAAAAAGCAAACAAACAAAACCTTCCCTAGTTATGATGGTGGATCTTCATCTGTAATATAAATTAACAAACAACAATAACATAAGGCTGTGATTAGTGAAGCAGTTGCAAGCTGAGGTGCCAGCTACTTTCCTTCCTGTTAAGGGAGTATCTTGGTAGTTCATTCATCTTCAATGGAATCAGTAAAACATGAATAGACAAACTATATCCCAGCCAAGAATTCCAGGTAGATTTCTTACAGTCCAGATTAGTCCCTTAGTTACATGTGTGTTGAAAGCAAGAGAAATTTAGGCATGGCAGATTAAAAGAAACAGATGAAAAGAGATGAAGTTTAAATAGGATTAGGTGGATTTGTTGTAGACCGTTTAGGAAGAGTGAGTTTACTCTCTTCACTATGGAGTAAGAGAAACCACAGAAATGACCTTTATTTCAAGTCAAGGATAGTTAGTGATATATATATATATATATATATATATATTTTTTTTTTTTTTTTTTTTTTTTTTTGCAATTTTAGAAAGATGACCGCTTTGGTGCTTCCCCTGCAAAAAAAAAAAAAAAAAAGGCACGTACAATCACTATTGCTATGTCTTAGTTCCCCATCTAGATCTCTTTTCTATCAGTTAAAGCAGTGGTCCTCAAACTTTTTAAATAAGGGGCCAGTTCACTGTCCCTCAGACTGTTGGAGGGCTGGACTATAGTAAAAACAAAAACTCACACTGTCTCCACCCTCAGCCCATTTGCCATAGCCCGGTGGGCTACATAAACGTTCCTAGCCTGCCACATCTGGCCCGTGGGCCGTAGTTTGAGAACCTCTGAGTTAAAGAAACATAAAAATAGATAAATAAGACTCTCAATGCCATGTTACACATTCCAGCAAAATAAATTCTCACATTAGTCTTGCATCAAAGATTATGTTTCTTTCTGCAGTCTAATTTCATCTCTTCTCTGTCAAGATATAAATGATGTGTTTCTTCCTCACTCTTCTAGACCCATGGTTTATTATTGTATAGCTCAGAACTTTAAAGTCTTTTAAAGCTGTTTTCCTCTATAATACTGTTGTCATTTAAATTATTTTCCTACTTTTGAACTTGTTTCTCTGCATCAGTTCAAAAACATCTTCCCAGTGTCCTGTGAAATTTTGTATTTAATTATTTATTATGTCATGATAATATTCTGTTATATTTGTGTTATATAACTTATTTAATCAGTCAACAAGAAGTAATTAAGAATGTATTATGTTCAAGGCAGTATTGAGCACGGAAGATATAAATATAAGCAAAAAACTATTTCTATCCTCAAAGAGCTTTCCTTTCCCTCTAATGGAGGGAAGAAGGTAGCTAAAGAGAAATCATCAAAATGAGGGAAGGTGATAGTACTTATATTGAAGCACAGTATTGAAGTTCAGAGAATTAGAAATAGAACTGGAAAAGAAATTAAAGATGGTTGACTTGTTTGCTTCTCCAAAAATTGAGATTCTAGGAGGAATTCCTCAGTAGGAAAATAGAGTTGCCAAATTGGGAATGGTGTTGGTATTCCAGGTCATAGGGGCTGAGAGGTCTCTCAGACTGAGAAGGTGATTAATGCATGGTGGCAAAGTCTGGAGAGTCAAAAACAGCCAGTAAAGGAAATAGGAAAACATCTATTTCCAATTTTCTGCTATCAATTTTTAGTTACTAAAAATACTTTTGTATGTATACATCTTTTTCCCTTCGGTTTTTTGAATTTTAGACTCTAGGTATAATTTAAAATTGAAAGAGTAAGTTTTATGAAGAAACTATTCTAATCTCCCAATGTATTATAAGATTCACTACAAAACTACAAGATTAAATATAAGTTTTCACTTTGGAGTTTCATCAATGTCTATATGTTCCCTAGGTTCAAATATTATTAAATTGTAGCCTAATCTAGGATAAAGTCCATCCCAAGAAATTAGATTTATAATTTCTTCTAGTAGTTTTTGGACCTTTTCTGAAAGTGGGGGTCTAAGTAAGGGAAGGGGCAGTTTGGAGTAGAGTTGTATTTATGAAAAATTTGACTTCTTACCCAAAGCAATATTTAAAAATTTAAGTTATACTTTTGAATGTGATGTGAGGATCAAAAGACATTTAAAATCAGCCTTGGAGATGTTCTCTAGGAGTGTGTATTATAGGGATCTATCTGTTAAGTATTATGCCACCTTCCTTACAGACAAACTAAAATTTTGAGCACCAACATTATTGACAATGTTTCAAAAAGTTAGCATTAGCTGCTTGAAAAGTTCATGCTTTTTTGAGAGAATTCCTGTTTTAAATACAGCTTGGGTTAGATCCTTTCTTAGTATTCTGTGATCTTTTGATGATCATGAAAAGGAGATTCATGCTTCAAGTAAGGGATTTAGACAGGTGACCCAGTTTAAATATTCTGTGATGCCACAAGGCTCTGATAGATGAGATTCTGCTCTAGGTAAGAAGTCGATTAACTCACCTCCAAGGTTCCTTTCAGCTCTGAGATTTTGGGATTCTCTGGCAACCATATTCTTTGCTCTTCCAAAAGGAAGTATCCCCAGAGCAGAGATTGGCACTGTCAGTTGCTTCAAATTTAACCTTTAAAACTCCACCAGGCTGAAGAGATTTAGCTGAAGGACAAACAGCATAGCTAGGATGGCAGCTTAGAATGTGTAACTTGCTTATGTGCCCTGGCTTAGCTTGGTCAGAAACTGTCTACTTGACATCTGTACTGAGCACCCCAAATGCTTTGGCAGTTAGAATTAATGCCTTTTGAATTGGAAGGCTGTTTACTTTGAGCTCAAATGTGGATTTGCCTTCGGCCTCATTGGGAAAGCTAACTGAAGCTGCAATGTGAGCAACCATCTGTCCAAAAGGGTATCATTCCTATTTGGGAGGGGGGGATCAAAAAAAAAAAACCCAAGAAGCAACCAATCATGGAGATCAACAGGGAAGCTGTTACAACATAACAAATCAGTGCTAATTTTTAGGAAAAACCTTAGTTTGGAAAAAGCCAACTTGAGTGCTTCCCTTCTTCCTCTTCTTGGGAAACAGGAACTGACACAATAAACATGGATTAAATTAGATTAGATAAAGCATTTATTAAGCTTTAGAATAAGTGCAGTGAGTACAAACACATGTAAAAAGCTAGACATTTCCTAACCTCTAGGAACTTAAATGAGATCACATTCTTCCAGATACTCTCTACTTAATCTCTCTACTGCCCTGACAGTACTGGCAGTGATGAGAGAAAAGGTATACTCCTCTGAGTAACTATGGATTTATGAACTCATATGAACTTAGATGAAATGGAGGTACAGAGAAGAAAAGTAAGATGCTCAGAAGTCACAACATAAGATGGTGGTGGTTTCCTGAATTTTAATCTTTTCTTTACCCTACAACCCACTTCTTTTCCAAATTTTGAGTTTTCAAAACAAAAATTAGAGAAGGATTTTATTGTATTATTAAACCTTTGGTAACTTCAAAATAAATAGAATTCTACAATAACTTCTCTTCCCCCCCTTCTAATTCTGCCCTTTTTTTTTTTTTTTTGTAAAGTCCATTGAAAAAGTAGCCACACTTAACAGTTTAGCTTTTTTTTTTTTTTTTTTTTTTAAAAGGAGAAATCTAGAGGGTGAATAAGTTGTTAACGAATTGGTATTATGTCCCTAAAAGACTTTGTTTTTCACTTAGCAACAGGAAAGAGACTCAAAAATTTTGGTGATTCCAAATTTTTGAAGTACAGCTTACCAGGAAATGATGCTTCTGAACTGGCTCTACATTACTCAGATTCCTTCTTGATCCCTTGCAAATTAGCCTTATGGAGTTCTTCCTCCTTTGGATTCTAGCCATTTCTTATCTTTCCCAGAAAGCTATCTCTTTAAATCTCTTCCGGTTCCTAGATCAGAAACAACTTAAGGTGAGCTATTGACCTTGTATCTTATCTAAACAACTCCTTAGTCCATTGGCTAACTTATGACAATATAGAAATACCAGTGGGCAGGGTAGATAGAGGATAGATAGATAGATAGATAGATAGATAGATAGATAGATAGATAGATAGATAGATAGATATAGATAGAAAGACAGAGATGGAGAGGTAGACGGATAGAGAGATGTTAGAGCTAGATATAATTTAAATTTAAATATAATTCTTTTCCAGCAATCTTAGTAAAAGCCCTTAAAATATATATAGCATAAGACAAAATATTTAGCCAAAGAATTTGTTGCTTGACCAATTATTTTCCATGACATATATAGCTAAGGTTAGACTCTTTTTTTTGCCATTGATATCTGCTCTCATGTAAGGATTCTTCACTGTTCCCCTTCCCCTTCCTCTTTCCATCTAACCATGGAAGGAAAGTTCCCTGTTTTGACTTCAGAGAGACTGGTAAAGGGATTGTAGGGGAATATGATTTCATAATGCTTTTATGCAGTGATAGTGAGGAGAATGATGAGATTTCAGAGTTGGTATGGAGTGGGTTCTGCTATCTGTCCTGTAATTCTATGTCAGTATTGATTAGTACAGCCTTTGTTTTCCCTCTGATTGCCAGGTTGTGTGTTTTCTGCAAAGATATCACTACAGAATCTACTCTGTCCCCAAGTGGGCTATTTGTTTACCTTCACTCTTCTCAAGAGTATGCATGCTTACTGGCATTATAAGCTTTAGTATTTCTAACAGGATAGGCCACATTAGTCCCAGGGACATAGAGGAGTAATCTGAGAACCCAGATGTTTCTGGACATTCTAGAGTAATAGCTTCCTCATCTCTAAAATAAGGGATTTGGACTAGATTGGTTTCAATTTATTTTAATAAACATTCAGCTGCTACTATGTTCAGGACATTCTGTTTGTGGTTGGGAATATGAAGATAAAAGTACATAGTTTGACCTCAACCATCATCCTCTTTTCTGGGGAAATGTGACAGGCACAAGGGGACTTGAGAGCTAAAGAACTGCTGCTACTGAAGTTCAAATGCAAAATGAAAAGATTCTCAACTTCCTTCCTTTCTCCTTTGTCTTTTAAATGTAATTCTCTTTAGATCAATCTCTCCTATATCCTCTTATCCTTTTGCCATGTGGAGATATTTACAGATTCTAGGAAAGAGGTTGTATCCTTTTTATTAATGACTGACTCTGACTCAAAGGGTCCCAGTTAGATTTAATTTTACACTCTTCCTTCTTTTGTTACTTTGTGGTGTTTCCTTAATGCACTCTCTGTGATCTTTCTCCCCTATCAATGGTGGGGCAGATTAGAGAAGGGCATTTATTAACCATGTGTGTTGCCCTGGTCTCCATAAAGTAGCTTGCAATGAGTTCTAAAATCTTACTCATTGTATTTGGGATAATTCATTGAGAATCTGGCTAGGGTGTACAGTTTGGTTGGTGAAAGTTAGGTTGATTGTTATCTACATACAACCCTTGAAATTTCTCTGAGATGAACAGAAGGAGGAAGCATTTTCTCAAGTCACCTAAGAGCTAAATTTTAGACATGTGATTCTCTGAAATGACAGCACCTCTGAGAGCAGAGAGACCTATAGAGCTGATCAGATCAATCAATTTCTCTAATTTTATGTGGGACCTAAATGGTTTTCAACATATGATTTGCTTGCCTTTCCCTATTTGAATATTTTGAGCTTAATACTATTTGTTTCATTAACCCCAGTTATTTTAGGCTTCTCTGAATCCTCTATATATTGTCTTCTTTCTCTTGAGTTGATAATTAAAAGTTTTATATTGAGCACCTACTTTGGGTATAACATAATAGTGTGCCAAGTTACCTGTCTGCTTTTCATGAATCTTCTTCCCACTCAGAGTATAAGGATCCATCTCTACCTACAAAGAAACTCCAGTTCATTGAGGAGACTATGTATAAGACCTGTTCTTTGCCTCTCAAAGAGTCAACCCCAAATCTAATTGAAAAACAAAGGAAACTAATATAAGATATAAAATAAGCATTAGGTTGTGCTCTTCAGACTGAAAGTTCTTATATTTACAGAAAGGAGATAATGAGGCTTTGGATTAGGTTCTGTCGGGGGGTGCAAATAACCCCAATTTTATGTAAAGGATTACAACTCCTTTTCTAGTTTAATAAAATTAGCAGTCATAGTACTAGCTTTGAAATAATCTCCCTCTTTTTCTTTTTTCCTACTCTTTCTCTTTTTTCCTACTCTTTCTCTTTTCTTAGATAAAAAAGAGAATATAGTCATTTTATTAATTTTATTAATGTCATCCGATTATTTGGGTTCAAGATAAGCATTAAAGGAGATACATAGGAATATATTATATGGTCTGATTGTATCACCACCCCTCTCATCATTCAACCACCTCACATACACTCAAAAAGTTTGAGAATTCTTCCCTCTCTTCCAAATAGTAAACTATCTTCCACTCAGACATATGTATATATGGCCTTGAAGATACAACAAAGATTCCTTAGCCAAGCATTTTAGGGCCTGCTACAATATTGTTCCTGCCTACCTTTTCAGCTTTACTTTATACTTTACAAACTCTATTTTCCTTCTAGACTGTTTCCTGAGCTGGACGTACCATTTTTCACTTCTGTGAATTTGTGCAAGCAATTCTTCAAGCTTGGAATGTATTCTCTCTTCATTTACTATCCTTAGAATCTTCTTCTTATTTCAAGTATTATTCAGGTACCACCTCCTCCTAGTTCATTACCACTTTCTCCTTCCCTTGCCTTCCACTTATTAGAGCTCCCTCTCCTCAATTTCCCGCCTACTATATTTTTGTTGTTGTGATGTTAGAGAATAAAGGTTTTTAAAGTCATATTATTTCACAACAACTATCTCACTTTTAACCTAGGGATAATATAATGACTTTCAGGTCCATATGATCTCTTTTTCTGAGGCTTTAAGGAGTTTATATCCAGTTAAAATTTTAATATATTTGCAATAATTTGGAGCTCTTAGTTAGAAAAAAAAGTCGTAGCAGTTAGAACATTGGCTTTCTGACATAATTTAAATTTTGTATATCTCTAGCTACCCCCAGTCCTCTTTGAGGAAATAGCAAGATGTAGGAAATGTTGATGTTAAAGAAGTAAGCATAGTATATTACAGTTTCTATTATTTGGACAGGTATGGAAAAGAGAAGTTGGAGAAATAGAATATTGGAAGGAAGACTTCCTTCTGTCTTTGAAAAACTGAATATTATCAATAGCTTCATTCCCGTTTCAAGATGTTTGTAGTGTTCAGTGGTCTACCTTAGTCTCTCCTTTCTCTGCCAAAGCTCAGACTTCTTTTTAATTTCTCCTTTAGGTTTTTCCTTTGTAAATTATCCTTCCACTTGTTGTTTTTATGCTGTTTCATGTTGGCCTGCCACATTTTGGGGAACTCCACAACACCCCCAGACCCCATTGCTCAGCTCTAACAGACCACACTCCTCAGGCTATCTCTTGACTATGGATCACCCTTTAGTAACTTCTGTACTCAACTTGAATCTGTCTTCTGGCTGAAAGGTCTCAATAGTATTGACTCACCCTTAGGATTACATTCTAGTTGGAGGAACTTGTAAGATTTAGACACATGACTATGGCATCAAAAAATAATTTATCAAGAGTTTCATGGAGAAGATCCCTGTATTTGTAGTATTTTATAGATGACATTAAAGGGCTTTCCTTTTCAGAGATTTTGTGGTCCCAGGAGTCAATGATATTTTGTTAATACCTCATTTTAATATACTGCCTCATTATTTTTTGTGAACTTTTATCTCACCAAATAAGAGTATAATTTCCTGGATGTGGCTATATATCTTGGATATAATAAGTGCTCAATAAACATTTGGCTTCCTTCCCTCTTTCCTTCTTTCCCTCCTTCTTTCCTTTCCTTCCTTCTTTCCCTCCTTCCTTTTTTCTTTCCTTCCTTCCCTCCTTCTCTTTCTTCATTTTCTCTCTCTCTTTTCACTACTCACAGCCCATGGCACATTGCTAAGAGAAAAGAAGAGACTTTACAATCTTTATAAAATTCTAAAATGAGATAATATTTGTAGAACATTTAGCACAGTACATAGCAGATAGTAGGTATTACATAGGTGCTTATTCCTTTTCTGTCCTCTTTCTTTCCTTTGTCTCTTTCTGCTTGAAGTTCTTTTCCAGCTTTAATACCATTTAAGCTTCATCATCGATGTCTTCATTTGGGGAAGCTGCAAAGCCCAGTTGAGCTTTTGAAATGGCTGTAGGCACTGATGCCCAGCATGAATCCCTCTCCTTCTTGAACCAAACAAAATATTGTTACAGTAAACATGAAATCTTTCCTATTTTTCATAGATTCTCTCCAGGCTTAACAAAGCTAACAGAAACACTCCTGGAATCAAAATAAGAATCTGTCTTTCTCCACTCCTCCCCACCCCATTCTGGTCATTTTTTTTTCAAGTCACACACTGCAGGAATTTTATTAACAAATCAATAACCCATCCAGTTAATTAATACATTCTCTACTATGTACAAATTATGAGTTATGCAAAGCCATATTTCTCTATCTCTGTTTATGAGATGATTTTGGAATGCACCTATCATAGTGTCTGCAATGTAGTAGTTTGATAATAATTCTTCCTCCCTCCCTCCTCCTCTTCCCTCCCTTCCTTTCCTTCCTTTCCTTCCTTTCCTTCCTTTCCTTTCCTTCCTTCCTTGCTTCCTTCCTTGCTTCCTTCCTTCCAGATTATTGAGTGTAAATCTCTAGGTTTTTATATTCTACTTTAAAAGAATACCTACTTTAGAAGAGCATGAGATTTCTTCCAACAAGACATTGTGACAGCAAAAGATGCTATAAGGCAATATAAGTGGCATTGGGGGTAGACTGCAAGACTGAGTCAAGACAATCTGAATTTCATTGTGACCTCATATATTTGCCAGCTGTGTGACCTGGACAAATCACTTTACCTCTAATCTTCAGTTTCCTAATTTATAAAATGTGGATAATAACAGATAACTCCTATAGCACTAGTGCAAGGAAAAGATGAGATAATATTTGTAATGCACTTTGCAAATCTTAAGGTGCTTTATTCATGCTATCATTATTATATGATAAATGTGAAATGAATAGTACAAATAATATAAACTATTAAATTTTAAGGAAAGAGAGATCCTTGGGGTATGGAGGGAGTATGAGAAAGCTTCTTGGAGAGAGTGCAATTATTTGAACTAGGTTTTGGAAAATGAATAGAATTGAGATAGAGATGTTCAGGGAAAGAAGACATAAGGAAGATGGCATGACTAAGGATGAGGTGATTAGTGTAGCTACTATTGTCCACTGGAAATAACTCTACATTTTGGCCCAGAGGAACTGAATCCAATTCTCCCTGTAACCCTAATTACTTGCATCTTTGGAAAAGTCATTGAAATCTCTCTGGGCCTTAAATTTCTTCTCTGTCAAATGAGATCTCAGAAATCTGGAAGACTTTATAAGTCCCACTCCTTTAGCAGATTTCAGGGACACAGAACATGACTTAAGACAACACTTGTCTTTGGTGTTTCAGTATCATGAGAGTGATGTGAGGATCAGATGTCCTCAGGAGGCTATGTATATCACTTATATAGATTTATATCACTTAAATAGAATTATTTTGTCTTTCACAGCTTCTTGCAGCCAATGACCTCACAGCCAGTGACCTCAAAGGATTTCAGCCACCGGTAAGTTCCATTGACCTTATTTTGTGTTTTGGGAAAAGAGAACATCAATTTGATGATATTCTAGCCTAAATCCTGTCTGTTGACCAAGACACTAGCCATCATATGGTAATCCTTAGTGTTTCACTCTCTTTCTTTGATCATTAATAGAACACCATCTTTTCACTCTCCTTAACAGTATGTAATGAGAAAAACTGGGTGTGTGAAGCTATCAGGTGGTGATCAAGCCCTATGAAGGGTTAACCCCAAAGAGGCCTGGGGGCCTTTTCTTCCTTTCCCCCTCTCCTCCCTCCCCTTTGAATCGTAGACTAAAATTTCGGTAATCTAAATGTGCAAATGCCTTGCAGTCATGGTCCAGTGGCTGGGTTAATCTCAGACCCCTGCAGTGGCAGATGGTTGATTTGCTGCTGATTCTAGTTAGGGAAATGGGCCACCTATTATCTCTGGCCAGGCGGCTGTTTGAAAGGATGCCTTGGGCAAACTGAGAAAAAAGGAAGGGGGTGAGCAAATACTCTATGCAAGCTTCTTTTTGTACAGGTAAACACACATTTCCTTCCCCTTTTCATTAAGGAAATAGTACATATGGCCCCACAGACATATATACACACAGAGTACATAGACAGATATACATATATAGTCTGTGTGTTCATATATACACTAGCATATGTTCATTCATGGAATCCTTTTTCCTTACTTGAGAAAATTTTTGAAGAGAAATTATTGCTTTTTTAATACCTTCTGTAGCTAAACTTAGTAGATATCAATAACTAACATTTGCCACCATCACTTCCAGCACCCCTCCCCTATCCCACACAAAATGTTTGCTTCCTTTTACTTGGAGTAACATGTCAAATCTCATGGTAACTGCAAGGGGATAAAAAAATTATAATAATTTTATATCATGTCATCGACCATAGAAAAATCATTACCTTCCACACATACACTTGCACTTAAACCATCTCATTAGAGATTGGTAAAGCAAAGGTTATTATTCCTATTTTATAGATGGGAAAACTGAGGCCAAAAAAGTTAAGTAATTTGTTTTACATTTAATTAAGGCCATGGCTAGGACTAAAACTACTTCATTCCCAAGTATTTTGATGTTAAAAAAAAAAAAAGTCAGACTTTCATCTGTCCTATTATTTCACTATTCATTTTGTCAGATACTGCCCCTAAAAGTGGTTATTGGGTTAACCCCTGACCCAATGAAGCTCTCAAATTTTCCTGTGTTTTTAATGAGTTTTAATGTTTATTCCTTTTAATGTATTATAGAAATATTATTGTCTATCAATAAAACCAACTAAAATTGCTCAGGATTTATTTATTTAAATTAATTTCAATGCATAAAGTATTCTAGATAATTGAAGCAAATAGGCATAATCATCCATTACTGGAAACACTCAATCACTTCACAAGCATTTGTTAAGGCCTCATGTATGCTAGATTTCTTTTCTTTTTTTTTTTTTTTTTTTGGACAAATATTTTTCTCTGAACTTCAGAAATAAAACAAGCATTACCATAACATAGTAGAATAAACTACATGAAACTACATATCTATTGTGTACAACTTAATATTCCTTTTAAATAGATATTAAAATTAAAGTTATTGTGTAACTTTACAGATATAAAATTTGAGACTGTCTCTGCTTTCAAGGAATTTATGTTCTTCTGTTGAGGAATGCATATAATATATCCACCAATAACTAAGTCCTGGACACTTAATTTTTTAAAAAATCTGATGGGATGAAACATTAACAGATTTAAATATTGGAATAGACCTTGAACTCAGACATAAAGAGAGCTAAGGATACAAGAGGTGGAGATGAGGAGAGAGAGAATTCCAGGCATGGGGACAAGTTTTTCCAAGGAGCAGAATGTCTTTCCCAGGGAACACTAATTAGTCCAATTTGACTAGTCCATAGAGTGTGTGTGTGTGTGTGTGTGTGTGTGTGTGTGTTGTGTTGTGTTGTGTTGTGTTGTGTTGTGTTGTGTGTAGGAAGCTGGGCTTAATGTTTTATTCACCTGGAAAGATAGGCTACAGTAAGAATATTAAAATTTTAAAACCACACTGAAGAGTTTTTATTTAATCCTTGGGACACTAAGAAGCCATTAGCGTTTCTAGAGTAGGGGTCTGATAAAATCAGACATGTGTCTTTTACTTTTGAAGTTGTATGGGGAATGTATTATCTTTTCCAGAGACAGTAAAGAAGACCAATCATTAGAGCTATGTGGAGGCAATTTGACAATTGATTGAATATGGGATGTGACTGAGAGTGAAGGCTGGAATATAACTCCGAAATTAGATCTTAAGTTACTGGAATGTTGTTTCCCTGAATAGAAAAAAAAAAAAAAAAAAAAAAAAAAAAAAAAAAAAAAAAACAATAGATGGGAGTTAGATGGAGGGGAACATTAGGAGGAAAGATGATTGAATCTGTTTTGGACATAGTGAACTTGAGATTCCTATGAAAATTTCAGATGAAGACAGCAGAAAGGTAAAGGTGCTGGACTAGAGAAATGAAGAAATGAATGGCCTTGATTTTTTTTTCAGTTAAATAGGAAACAGGGTCATGCTGAAATTACACAAATTTGTACCAACTACATATTGATGTGGATACCATAGTTATATAACTTCCTCTAGTGGTTTTCTCTAGCCCAAGAGCAGAAGCAGAGAAGGCTAATAGAAATCCAGGATCAGAATATAAAAAGGATTAAGCAGTGAAAGGACAAAGGCTTTCATTAGTAGAGAACACTGTAAATTTGAAGTAATTAAATAAAGTGTTGGGATTTTATAGGAATTAAAGGGGGTTTTCTGCTTAAGAGAGGAAAAAGTGGCAGACTGATTAAGGTAAGGATTGAGAGTATATTTTGAAGGGATGAGGTGAAAGAGAGGTAAAAGGACAGATTATGATCAGATAAAGAAATTTCACACTTTTGGGTTACAGAGTTGGAGCCCTTGTGATCAATGCATAGTTTAAGAGTAAAACCATACTCATGTTTAGCTAAAAGTAATGTGAAAGTAGAGATCATAGGAGCTGAAGAGGTTAATGAAACTAGGAAGAAACAGAATTTGTAATTTGAAACTCTCAATTATAAGGACAGGAATTGAGGTGGAGAAGACCATGAGCCAGATAATAAGCATCTTGAGAAAGGAGGGAGAATAACCTGAATGCTAGTAGTTAGCAGCTTCCATGTTATGGATAAATGATATGGAGAAGGAGATATGGAGTGAATAAACCTGGTAAGATGAGAGATTCTTGAGTTACTTTGATAGAAGAAGGGTTGAAACTGGCAGTGAGGAATAAAAAAAAAAAATGTATACTCCTATATTGTGGGGCATGAGAGGAAGATATATTCTGTACTTAAGAGAGTAGCCAGAAATGCAGAATATAATGGAGGAAGATCTCAAGAAGATGGATATGTAAGATGAAGGATGGTTTGTTAACAATAGATAATAACTCCTGCCCCTGAATTTTGAAATTTTTGAAATAGTATTGTTATTTGTCCTTCAGTCTCCAAGAGGACCATGACATCAGAGAGGTAATACCAAGACATGCAGGTAAAATGGATTTAAGTGAAGGAGGGCTGTACAAAGTCACCTGCCACACTTTCTGCTCCAGAGCCATCTGCCTCTAATGTCAAGATATAAATCAGGATGACTAAAGATGGCCCTGGATGCATTGGAAACCTTGGCCTTTTTAAGCTAAGGTCTTTAACAGGTCTCAGTTTGACTGAGGCCTCATCCATTCAGAGATTAAGGCTAGGTAATAAATGAGGCAGAGAATGATGTGGAGGGTGGGGAAGGGTGGGGGTGTGGGTGTGTATGAGAGAGAGAGAGAGACAGAGAGACAGAGACAGAAAGAAAGAGAGAGAGAATGTATTTTGCAATCATTGAATAAGTCTTGGATGATCAAGTTCAGAGTCAAGTCATTAAGGGAAGTTAGGGTTGTTTAGGGTATTCCCCAACCACTCTGAGGTCATGAAAAGGAAATTAGGGATGTTGCGGGTATTTTGAGGCTATAAAGGGAATGTGAGAGATGTTCACTGTGTTCTGTCCTGGCTTGGTCATTGGTGTAATTCAGTTGTGCATTTTTTTTTTGCCATTATGTCATTGTAAATGCACAATTATTCCCCCTTCAGGCTTATATTACAGAAACCAAAAGAGCCCTGGGAATATTGTGTTCAAGATGGAACACCCAAATCAGATGCTTCTGTAGTGTGATTCTCAGATCAGAAAGCTCCAGATTTGTCTCAAGTCAATGATGTCCTTTTGGATACCTCTTCAAAGAGAAACAACCCTCTCCCCTCACTTCACTCTTAAGCTTCATTTTGACCTTCTCCTTCCCTCTCTTTCAACACCTGGCAGTCCTTACCACCAAAATGTTGGCTGTTATATTTTCTTTTTCTCTCTTTGGGTTCCAGATGAATCTGAGCTCTTCATATCCTGGTGTCTGTAATAATTCACCAACATGTTCCCTTCCAGGAACTGTCACTGCCTTTCAGGAGGGAGTTTACCATGGGCCTCTCACTATGATAACTGTAATCGGGCCTGTCAGCCTTCACATAGTCCACACTTATCACTTGCATTTAAGGGTTTTTTTTTTTTTCCTTCAAATCTGTTACTGGTGCAGCCTCTTAAGGAAAATAGTCATGATTTCTTCACTAATCTTTGATAACTCTCAGCTCTGAAAGTGTAGAGAGTCACAAATTTATTGCCAACTGGGCTTCAATGCACTGTCTGTATGTTTACACACACATCTTCAGATTGTACTGAGAAACAATGAGAGTATAGGTTATGACTTTTTCAGTTTCAGTACAGAACTCTTATCATCTCACAATAAGCATGTAGCTTACACACAGCACACCTAAACACCCTCTGCTTTTGGAGGGAGGAAATTTTCCTTGGTGCTAGTAGGTACAATCCATTCATTGCCTAGCAATATAAACCACTTCTCTGACGTCCTTCTCAAGTACAAGTAGTGACATTCTGGTCTTTGTTTAAAGGCTCAATTGGAAAAAAAAATTCCATTTAAAATGGAAAACTACTCCCTTTCCCTTTTTTTCTGGTTATTCCTCAGTGGATCAAGTCCTCTTTCACTATTCACCCCAGAGCATATGTTCACCAATGTTTCAGAAAACTCATTGAATTTTGTTTGATTTGCATTTCTTTGGACAGATATAAAGGAGGAAAGGGCAGTCCTACTTCTCACCATTATTCTTCCCCCCAACTAAAAATAGGAGTAGATTATGGATTATCATTTGGTTTTTAGAAAGTGCTATTGAAATAGAAGACATTACTTTTATACTTAATTTAATTTATATGTCTTAGGACTTGATCTGGAAAAGGGAGATAGAATTACATTTTATATAAAACATTAAAGGTTTAGGATATCTCATTCCTTCCCCAGATCACTTCTCTGCCTCTGCTTTTTCCCATCTTCCTTTATCTAGTTGGGTTATGCCTGGTTTATATATCTTTGGGCTAGCCACTCTATTTTAACTTTTTTATTTTGTAAAATGAGCAGGTTAGATTAGATCTCAATACTGCCTTCCCTCTCTTTATATTCTAAGATTCTCTCATATTGTGCATCACCTGGCTCTGCCAAATAGGTTCTGTCCATCTCTTTACTATAGGGTACCCAGGAACTTTCATCAAAATCGGTCAGAGAACCTTAAACAAGGGTAGAAACCTATGTCTTTCTTTTCATTCCTAGGTGCCAGCACATGATGGCAAAATCCTTTGCTCCAGCCCTAGACCTCCCTCTCAATTTGCTCCTTCTAATATCCAGGTAAGTCAGGGGAGTTAGACCAGAATCTTTGGTTTTGAACTTTGACCTTTTTAAAAAAGGGATATTGACCCAATGACTTAGTTATCTACAAAACTAATCTAAGGCAGATATCAGGGATTATGATTATCCTCCATGAATCCAAATAAATTAGAAGTTTTTGTGTCTGCCATTTCTAGTAATTGCTACTTTTCATAGAAATATAAATATGTATGTGTAGTTATATACATATGTGTTTACACAAATATATAAAATTTATGTAGATTTGTAGAGAAGCCAGCTTGAATTTTGAGAGCTGATTGTTAAATTTCACTGTAAGTATTGACTTCTCAGAAAACAAGAAGCACTACAAATCAGGTCTTGATTTATTGTTTTGCCAATGGGCTAGACATAATAAATGGAAAATGGAGAAAATGTTAGTAATGCAGCTGAAACTCTAAAGTTTGTCATGTATATTTTTCAGAGAGGCATTTGCTAAGCATTTATCAGGAAACTATTGTAAAGTGTCTATATCTATATCTTTCCTTTCTCAAATCTAAAACAATTTTTGATTGATATTATTTAGATGATTGTAACTAAATGCCCTATGGGGAAGCATAAAAAAGCAAAAAACTATCAGGGACAAATAATAATGAGAAATCTAAGTTTTCTAATTATCCTTTTGCAGCCTCTTTATGCTAGAGAAATCTATTGTTTTTAGTAAGATCTGCTACTCACCTAAGTTGTCTATTTAAATATCTAAGTACATTATACAATTGGGAGAGCAGTAATCACTGCAGCAGTAATTGCTTTTAGAGTAGATGCTAAAGGGGACAAAAGCATGTTGAATTTGTGTGGCCTTTCATCTTTTTAAGAATGTAGGACATCTCTTGCTCTAAATCTTCACATTTCTCATTCAAAATGTGACTATCTGGGGTTTTTACAGTTTTGAGTTAACCAAATAAAAATTGAAATCTATCATACATACAATAGGTTCTCAATAAATTATTGCAAAAGGAATCATTTGTTTTGGCCATGAGGGTGTACAAAATGAAACTTATTTTAGAAATTTTCAAAACGACTTCCGGCCAAGATGGTGGCGTGGAGGCAGACAGCTGCTTGAGCTCCTTGTTTTCTCTCAGAACTTACTTCATGACAAGCCTCAGACTTAATGCTTGACCCAGAAAGAAATCCACAAATTATCACCAAGAGAAGACATCCTTGAAAGTCGCCAGAAAAGGTCTGTGTTTGTTCGGGGGAGGGTCAATCAGACTGGGCGCAGACTGAGGGCAGACAACCAGAGCAAGACAGGCAGCTCACACAGCTCAGACCGGAGGGGGAGGGGTGTGATCTCTGCCGTTTCTGTGAAAGGGCTTTTGCCCCAGTGTAGATGCTCCGTCTTGGCAGCAAGCCAGGAGCATCAGAGAGGGTGTAAACACCAGAGGTGAAGATTAAAACCCCAGAAAGCCAGCGTCTCTCAGAGCCCGGCCACCCCCAACCCCCACCTGGACTGACTCCGTGCGTTCTCAGAGCCTCAGAGCGCAGACTCAATATAGTCATTGCTGTTCTGTTAGTGGCTCTCTGCTGCACTACCCCCAGTCTGTAGAGGAAGCCCATTAATAACATCCAGCCCTATCCCCCGCAAAACAGACCAATTGTTTCTCTTGTCAGTTTGTTTTCTTTGATTCCTACTCTGACAAAATGAACAAAAAATTCAAAAGGGCTCTAACCATTGACAGCTTCTGTGTGGAGAGGGAGCAGACTTCAAATGCTGAGGAGACTAGGAACAGAATGTCCCCAGATGTATCCCCTGGGAGAGATATAAGCTGCTCCTCAATACAAAAGAACCTCATAGAGGAAATCAAAAAGGTTCTCACAAGAGAGCTGGAAGAGAAATGGGAAAAGGAAAGGGAAGCTTGGCAAGAGAGCCTGGAGAAGTCATCCCATGCATTCAAAGACAAAATGGATAAAGAAATCAAATCATTGAGAAACAAGATTAGTGAGCTGGAAAAGGTAAACAACTCCAAGGAAAACAGGATTAGTGAGCTGGAAAAGGTAAACAACTCCAAGGAAAACAGGATTAGAGAGCTGGAAAAAGAAATCAGCTCTCTAAAAAATAAAATGGATAAAATGGAAAAAAATTCCATAGAAGATAAAAACTCAATTGGACAATTACAAAGAGATATAAAAAAAGTGAGTGAAGAAAATACATCATTGAAAATTAGACTGGAACAAGTAGAAATGAATGACTCAAGGAGAAACCAAGAGGGAGTCAAGCAAAACCAGAGAAATGAAACAATTGAAAAGACTGTCAAGTACCTTACCAGAAAGACAACAGACCTGGAAAACAGATCCAGGAGAGACAATTTGAGAATAATCGGACTCCCTGAAAAATGGGAGGAAAAAAAGAGCTTGGACACCATTTTCGAGGAAATTATCAAAGAGAACTGCCCAGACGTTTTGGAAACAGAGGGTAAAATAGACATTGAGAAAATTCATCGATCACCTACTGAAAGGGACCCTAAAATCAAAACGCCAAGAAATATAGTGGCCAAGTTCAAGAACCATCAGACAAAGGAAAAGATATTGGAAGCTGCTAGAAAAAAACAATTCAGATATGGAGGATCCACAATAAGGATAACACAGGATCTAGCAGCATCCACATTAAAAGAACGCAGGGCCTGGAACATGATATTCCGAAAGGCTAAGGAACTTGGTATGCAGCCAAGAGTAACTTACCCAGCAAGAATGAGCATCGTTTTCCAGGGAAGAAGATGGACATTTAACGAAATAAATGAATTCCATCTATTTTTGATGAAAAAACCAGACCTACATAAGAGGTTTGATCTTCAAATACAGAACTCAAGAGACTTCTAAAAAAGGTAAAAAGAAATCTTGAGAACTATACTTCTGTCAAAAAAATATGTAAAGAACATATGTACAATTTGTCTTAGAAACTAGAGGTGGAAAGGAGATTATATCATAAAAAAGTATAAAGTGGTGGTACTATATCTCATGAAGAGGCAAAGGTAACCTATTATATCTGAGAGAAAGAAAGGAGGGAGATGAACATAGCGTGTATCAATAGACATATTCGATTTATGGTGAAACTTCTTCCACTTCATTGAAAAGTGAAAGGGAAGGAGTAAGCTAAGGGGAAGGGAATACAGTAATTTCGAGGAAAAGGGGTAAAATAAGGGGAGGATCTTTAAGGTGGGGGAGGGATCCTAAAAAGGGAGGGCTGTGAAAAGCAAGTGGTGTTTACCAGTTTAATACTGGATAGGAGGGTAAAAGGGAAAGAAAGGGGAAAAGCATAAGCAGGGGTTAATAGGATGGCAAGCAATACAGAATTAGTCCTTCTAACCATAAATGTGAATGGGGCAAACTGCCTCATAAAGAGGAAGCAGTTAGCAGACTGGATTAAAAGTCAGAATCCTACTATATGTTGTTTACAGGAAACACACCTGAAACAGGATGAGACATTCAAACTAAAAGTAAAAGGGTGGAGCAGAATCTATTATGCTTCAGGCAAAACCAAAAAAGCAGGAGTAGCCATCCTCATCTCAGATCAAGCAAAAACAAAAATTGATCTAATTAAAAGAGATAAGGAAGGGCATTATATCCTGCTAAAGGGAAGCATCAATAGTGAAGCAGTATCAATATTAAACATGTATGCACCAAGTGGTGCAGCATCTAAATTCTTAAAAGAGAAATTAAGAGAGCTGCAAGAGGAAATAGATAGCAAAACTATAATAGCGGGAGATCTCAACCTTGCACTCTCAGAATTAGATAAATCAAACCACAAAATAAATAAGAAAGAAGTCAAAGAGGTAAATAGAATACTAGAAAAGTTTGATATGATAGATCTTTGGCGAAAGTTAAATGGAGACAGAAAGGAATATACTTTCTTCTCAGCAGTTCATGGAACCTATACAAAAATTGATCATATACTAGGGCATAAAAACCTCAAAATCAAATGCAGTAAGGCAGAAATAGTAAATGCATCCTTTTCAGACCATAATGCAATCAAAATTACATTTAATAAAAAGCCAGGGGAAAATAGACCAAAAAATAATTGGAAACTAAATAATCTTATACTAAAGAATGATTGGGTAAAACAGCAAATCATAGACATAATTAATAACTTCACCCAAGAAAATGACAATAATGAGAGATCATACCAAAATGTGTGGGATACAGCCAAAGCAGTAATTAGGGGAAGTTTTATATCTCTACAGGCCTACCTGCATAAAATAGAGAAAGAGAGGGCCAACGAATTGGGTTTACAACTAAAATTGCTAGAAAAGGAACAAATTAAAAACCCCCAGACAAACACAAAACTTGAAATTCAAAAAATAAAAGGTGAGATTAATAAAATTGAAAGTAAAAAAACTATTGAATTAATTAATAAAACTAAGAGTTGGTTTTATGAAAAAACCAACAAAATAGACAAACCCTTAGTAAACCTTATTAAAAAAAGGAAAGAGAAAAAGCAAATTGATAGTCTTGAAAATGAAAAGGGTGAACTCACCACTAATGAAGAGGAAATTAGAACAATAGTTAGGAGCTACTTTGCTCAACTTTATGCCGATAAATTCGATAACTTAAATGAAATGGAAGAATACCTTCAAAAATATAGCTTGCCCAGATTAACAGAGGAAGAAGTAAGTAGTCTAAATAGTCCCATCTCAGAAAAAGAAATAGACCAAGCTATTAACCAACTTCCTAAGAAAAAGTCCCCAGGACCAGATGGATTTACAGGTGAATTCTACCAAACATTTAAAGAACAACTAACTCCAATGATATGTAAACTATTTGAAAAAATAGGGATTGAAGGAGTCCTACCAAATTCCTTCTATGACACAGACATGGTACTGATACCTAAACCAGGTAGATCGAAAACTGAGAAAGAAAACTATAGACCAATTTCCTTAATGAATATTGATGCTAAAATCTTAAATAAGATATTAGCAAATAGACTTCAGAAAATCATCCCCAGGATAATACACTATGACCAAGTGGGATTTATACCAGGAATGCAGGGCTGGTTTAATATTAGGAAAACTATTAGTATAATTGACCATATTAATAATCAAATTAATAAAAACCATATGATCATCTCAATAGATGCAGAAAAGGCATTTGATAAAATCCAACATCCATTCCTACTAAAAACGCTTGAGAGTATAGGAATAAATGGACTATTCCTTAAAATAATAAGGAGCATATATTTAAAACCTTCAGTAAACATCATATGTAATGGTGATAAACTAGAACCTTTCCCTGTAAGATCAGGAGTGAAACAAGGTTGCCCACTATCACCATTACTATTCAATATAGTACTAGAAACTCTAGCCTTGGCAATAAGAGCCGAGAAAGAGATCCAAGGAATTAGAGTAGGAAATGAAGAAATCAAATTGTCACTTTTTGCAGATGACATGATGGTATACTTAGAGAACCCCAAAGACTCTGCTAAAAAGCTATTAGAAATAATTCAGAATTTTAGCAAAGTCGCAGGATACAAAATAAATCCACATAAATCCTCAGGATTTTTATACATTACCAACAAAATCCAACAGCAAGAGATACAAAGAGAAATTCCATTCAAAATAACAGTCGATAGTATCAAATATTTGGGAATATATCTACCAAAGGAGAGTCAGGAATTATATGAGCAAAATTACAAAACACTTGCCACAAAAATAAAGTCAGATTTAAATAATTGGAAAGACATTCAATGTTCTTGGATAGGCCGAGCGAATATAATAAAGATGACAATACTCCCCAAATTAATCTATTTATTTAGTGCTATACCAATCAGACTCCCAAGAAACTATTTTAATGACCTAGAAAAAATAACAACAAAATTCATATGGAAGAATAAAAGGTCGAGAATTGCAAGGGAACTAATGAAAAAAAAGTCAGAGGAAGGTGGTCTAAGTGTACCTGATTTAAAGCTATATTATAAAGCAACAGTCACCAAAACCATTTGGTATTGGCTAAGAAATAGACTAGTTGATCAGTGGCATAGGTTAGGTTCACAGGACAAGATAGTGAATAAAAATAGCAATCTAATCTTTGACAAACCCAAAGATCCCAAATTTTGGGATAAGAATTCATTATTTGACAAAAACTGCTGGGAAAACTGGAAATTAGTATGGCAGAAACTAGGCATGGACCCACATTTAACACCACATACTAAGATTAGATCAAAATGGGTCCAAGATTTAGGCATAAAGAACGAAATCATAAATAAATTGGAGGAACATGGGATGGTTTACCTCTCAGACTTGTGGAGGAGGAAGGAGTTTGTGTCCAAGGGAGAACTAGAGACCATTATTGATCACAAAATAGAACATTTTGATTACACCAAATTAAAAAGTTTCTGCACAAACAAAACTAATGCAAACAAGATTAGAAGGGAAGTAACAAATTGGGAAAAAATTTTTACAGTTAAAGGTTCTGATAAAGGCCTCATCTCCAAAATATACAGAGAATTGACTTTAATTTATAAGAAATCAAGCCATTCTCCAATTGATAAATGGTCAAAGGATATGAACAGACAATTCTCAGATGATGAAATTAAAACTATTTCCACTCATATGAAAGAGTGTTCCAAATCACTATTGATCAGAGAAATGCAAATTAAGACAACTCTGAGGTATCATTACACACCTGTCAGATTGGCTAAGATGACAGGAACAAATAATGATGAATGTTGGAGGGGCTGTGGGAAAACTGGGACACTGATGCATTGTTGGTGGAGTTGTGAAAGAATCCAACCATTCTGGAGAGCAATCTGGAATTATGCCCAAAAAGTTATCAAAATGTGCATACCCTTTGACCCAGCCATACTACTACTGGGCTTATACCCCAAGGAACTACTAGAGAAGGGAAAGGGTCCTGTATGTGCCAAAATGTTTGTGGCAGCCCTTTTCATAGTGGCTAGAAGCTGGAAGATGAATGGATGTCCACCAATTGGAGAATGGTTGGGTAAACTATGGTATATGAATGTTATGGAATATTATTGTTCTATAAGAAATGACCAACAGGAGAAATACAGAGAGGCTTGGAGAGACTTACATCAACTGATGCTGAGTGAAACGAGCAGAACCAGAAGATCATTATACACTTCAACAATGATACTGTACGAGGATGTATGCTGATGGAAGTGGATTTCTTCAACATAGAGAAGAACTAATCCAATTCCAATTGATTAATGATGGACAGCACCAGCTACATCCAGAAAAGGAACAATGGGAAATGAATGTAAACTGTTATTTTTACCTACTGAATCCAATTCTTCCTGTGTAACAAAAAATTCGGTTCTACACACATATATTGTATCTAAATTATACTGTAATATATTTAACATATATAAGACTGCTTGCCATCTGGGGGAGGGGGTTGGGGGAGGAAGGGAAAAAATCTGAATAGAAGTAAGTGCAAGGGATAATGTTGTAAAAAATTACCCATGCATATGTACTGTCAAAAAATATTATAAATATAAAAGAAAATAAAAAATTAAAAAAAAAAAATAAAAAACTACACAGTTGTAAAAAAAAAAAAAAAAAAAAAAAAAAAGAAATTTTCAAAACAAATGTAGGCCATTTACTCCTAACAGTGGAGGCTCTATAGTGATATTCTTAAGTAGAGATTACAGGATTCATCTCAACACTATAATGTAGGGCATTAAAAATATTCAACAAATATTGTGGTTTCACTTGTCTTATTGTTTCATGAAACAAGCCTACTAATGTGTACACTGATCTCAAAACATGGTCCACAGTCTAATATTTTCTGGGTAGGAGAGGAGGGAGCAGGAATAACTCTAATATTATCTGTAAAGGGAAAACTACTAAACCATTGTCAAGTCTCTTAAAGATACCTCTTTTCTTAGTTGCAGGGATAGGATCTCAGCTTATCCTGTACATTTTTCACTAATTAAAGATAGCAAATGTTTTTACTTTCTTCCATTAAAATATTTTAGCTATTTCATTTCGTAATGACTACTCTGATAGGTCAGCACCCATTTCTTGGCCTTGGAGAACAAGATAAATAAGATTGTCTAGTTTGACCACATTTTCTTGCTGCTATTATGACCATCAAAGTAGATGTTTCTTCCCTAAAATATTAGGGTCTTAAACTTGAAATCCAAAAGTTTAAGGTTGTTTGAGAATAGATAATTACATAGGTAAGATCCTTTAGTTTTTCCTAAAAATTCTTACATACTGTTATCTCAGATTAAGAGAATTCTTTCACTTATTAGCTGTCAATAATTTGCATGAAACAGGTTAGATCTCCATTATATCTCTTCATTTCTAATATTACTTAAATTCTTAACTGTTATCTTGACTTCTGTGAAATGGCTTTAGCCTTCCTCTTGCTCATGCTGATTATTTAGATCCATGAGGACTTGAACTCACTGTTGGTGGACTTGAAAAATCTTATGGAATGAAGAAGAAGTCATTTCGAGGTTAAGATTTTAAGCAAAGTAGATGCATATGTCATTAAGCATTTATTAAATGCCTCATGATCAAGAAACCATACTTGATGTTTAGGGTTATCCAAAGAATGATTGGTGTTTACTTGAAAGAAATTAGAATCTTGTTGAGATTAGATTTAGTATATACATTTTATATATATTTATGCATTTATATATTGATACATACTTTGAAAGGATACATTACAAGATAACATGTATTAAGTATCCAGGAAGTGATATGGATAGTAAGTTTGTTTAAAAAGTTATCAGAGAGTGCTTCATATAAAGGGTAGGTTTTGAACTAAGTTTTGAAGGTTAGGAAAGATTTGATTAGGCAAATATCTATAAATGGGGCAGTTCAGAAGAGAGGAGGAACTTCATGAATAAAAGCAGTGTCTTGAAGTGTTATTTTCCCCCTTTAAACAGGAACAGAGATATCCTGGTTATTATCTCTCTTGGGGTTGAGTCTCAGACAGAATTTCCAATGCCCTTTGTTACCAAACTGGGACATGGCATGGTGTTGGATCTGACAGTAGGCTAAAACCCAGGGGAGATTCAGAGACAAAATCTGTTTTCTCCAAGGTCTCAGTCTTTTAAAAGGCAATTGTAATATGTGGACACAAAATCACATTCCCTCAGAGTTACAAGGGACCTTAGAGACTTTCTGGTCCAATCAATACCTGAACAAAATCTACTTTACAACATGCTCAGCAAGTGGCCACTCAGTTTCTTGAAAAACTCCATTGAGAAGGAACGTCCTATCCTTTGATAGGACGTCCTATTTCACCATTGGACAGTTCTGATTGTTAGGACAAATTTCCTTACATCAAACATAATGTTGCCTCGCTGTGCTTTCTCTGTCGCCAATCAGAATAAATATAATCTTTCTTGAACAAAGCCCCTCAAATAATTTGCAGGTAGTGATTGTGCTCCCTCACTTCCAATGGTTTCTACTTTTCAAACTATGTAACTACAGTTTCTTCTACACATATTCATATAGTTTCACCTTAAAAGCATCTTGCCATTCTAATCACCTTCTAGCATTCTGGGTTATCAGTATTAATTCTACAATGTGGCACCAAGAGCTGAGCACTTAATGGGTTCTAAACACCTAATGGGTTCAGATGGATTCCAGGCAGAGGACCATTTCTCTCATCCTAGATGCAAAGCTGCTTCCAATGTTGTCTGAAATCACTTGTTTTGGTGTTGCCATATTGCACTGTTGACTCATGTTGACTTTACTGCCTGCTAAAATCCTCCATCATTCAGAGACTTCAGAAGACAACCTTTCTTTATATATAATAAACGATAACCTGAACTTTGCCAGGCTCCCAGAGAAAGTGTTCTTTGTGTTATTGTTTTCTTAAACATTCCACAACAACAACAACAACAACAACAACAACAAAATGATCCAGGAGATTTCTACTGAGCATTTATGAAGCTTACTTGAAAGAAAAAGATCATCTGGCAATTTAAAAAATAAATTTTATTGATATTTTTTTCTTTATGTTACCTATATTTTCAAGTTTACTTTCCCATCTTCAAAAGATAGTTGCTTATAACAGAGAATAGCAAGGTGGGGGGGGGAGACAGTTCAACAAATCTAACATATCAGAAAACCTTGACACTATATGAAGTTTTCTGTAGCCATTTCTGTAGCCTCTGCAAAGGACTCTGTAAGTGTTGGGGGTGGAAGTGCCCTCTCATATCTCTTCTTTGTGGATAAATTTGGTCATTGTAATTTCACAGCATTCAGTTTTGATAATTTTGTTCATATTGATCTTCAAGTTTGTATTACAGTCATGGTATATATATTATACACAGTATTACAGAAGCATACTACCACATATATAGCTTTTTCGTGATTGTTTCTATGATCAAACTAGTGTCTTTATAGGAAGACGATCTTCCTACACATATAGTTTCAAACTGGTATATCAGGCATTCAAGTCCTCTCTTTTAGTTTGCATGGGGATCAGTGAGCTTTGAAATCAAATGATGAGGTTATCATATGAACCAAAAAGTGGTAAGGTGAGCTGCATTTGAGGAATGAAATGATGTGGAATATAGTGCTGATGATGAAGATTTAAAATTAGATCAATTCAAACTTCATCACCCTTAATGTTAGTAGTAGCAGTGAAGAAATTGGTTGATGTTATTTTCATTTTAGGAAGGAAAGTATACTTGTGAGTCTAAATTCTCTGCCAGCCTCCATATAAAATAATTACAATTTCAGAAACTAAAAACAAAAAAAAATTGTGTGTGTGTGCATGTATCCCATAACAAGGAATATTTTTTTTCATAAGGTATCCTGTAATCTTTGACATGTTCACTGGATTTAGGTGCTAGAAAAATAGAGGCAGCCAACTGAAATATATCCATTGAGTGTCTTTTGTATGCACAGTATTGTACAATAGACCACTTCCTAGTTGAAAAGTGATTTTGACTTATAAGAGAAAGAATAGGGGAGAAAATCAAACCTCATCTTCATTAAAAGAAAATTGAGGTGGCAGAAAGTGTCTATAATTGTAATGACACACAGTGACATGTGGCTATCATGTGGCTATTTTATCAAAGCTACAAGGGATGTCAGATAAGAAAATCTTGAGTTGTCCCTAAGTAAAAGACGGCCAGGAGCTACCATGGTTCATTAGCTGATGCTATTCAATAAGTCAGCTTCCGCTGCTTCAGCTCATATTTAGGACTGATTTTTCTAGATCTATATTGCCATGGATGTTGTTCCTAGATATGCCTTTAGTATACACACCTTCTTTTGTAAGTTCATGGAAATATGTATGGTGGATTTAATCTTTTTCCTCTGGGGTGATTCCAACTTAGTAGTGAATTTCTTAAAGAATGCTTAGAAGTCACCTATTCTCTTCGATCTTCTTCTCCAAGAGCATTCATGTCATTTTTTTTTTTAACATGGAGGAGCATTTAAAACTCTTAAAAACTCAGTTCCTATCAAGTAGGTCCATAATTTCATATATTACACTTTGGCACCAACCTGCTTATCCAATTTTTGGTGGTCATTGCACCAGGGATATTTAAAACCACAAGTGTGATTTTGCTGCAGTTGATTTATAATTAACAGCTTTCTCTTAAGGAAACCATACTTTCACTGGGAAGTAATGTAATCATTTAGTACTCACCCTGGCAATATTTTTATTAGATATATTTTATTAGTGCTGGCATTTACTCATGGAAAGAGAAATTCTGCAGGTGTTTCCTAAGAGAGTCTGGCACTTGAACGGAGTATCCTCAATCATAACAAGTTCTCCTGGGATTAAAAAACATCTTGAGACACCATTGTAGACGTATTTTCATCTCCCAATGTGCACTAACCATCCAATTAACTTCTTATTGTACGTGTGGGTATAATGTACAATCTTAGAGCTCCAGAAACTTGTAGTCTTCTCAAGGATACAAATTATAAACATGTGAAACGTTTTAATAACATTTTGATACAATTTCTGATGTGGCCAGCAGCTGTCTCTCATCAAAAGCAGAGTTTGACTGAGGAGGGTTACAACACTGGACTATATTCACCTTAATCTCAATCTTAGCCCCACCTCATTGTACTGCTAAAAGTATTTTAAAGTGTACTGCTAAAAGTGATTGAAAGGTGGAAGTCCAGCCCTAAAGCACCAGGTAACTTTCACAGGTTTTTAATCAGACAAGTAATGTTTTCCTTCATATTCCAACATTTCATTTAATATGTTGTCCATTTGTTGGCAGGTTTAGCTGAAAACAATTAAGTGAACTATCTTAACATGTGCAATAATGCCATCCTCTTCCCTCCTCTATTACCCTGAGCCCAAACTGTAAAAGTACAACCAATTTCTCATCTAAATACCAGCTCTCCACTAACTAACTTCACATTTCCATGCCAGAGGCCACCTGTTCCCTTTATTACATTTCATTACAAAAACTTTTATCAAGCAGAAAGACCTTGTGGAAGCTACTCATTGCTAATGGTCAGTGTCTTGCCTGAGCTTTTTTGCCTCTGTAATCACAAAGCAATGCATTGCAAGGTCCTATTGTTTGATACTGTGATGTTCAAACCTTCTATTCTACCAGAGTCTTTTTAAGTCTTGGAACCCATCCACATATTTATGTTGTAAGGAAAGGGACAGTGAACTGCAAGTCAAAAGACTGTTTTCCCAGCTCTGCCATGGACAATCTGTGTGATCTTGGGCAAGTAACCATCATAGTTTTCTCTTATATAAATTTATGATTGTGGTTTCAATAAATCTTCAATCTTCAAAAAAAACTCAAATACACATGCTTCATATATCAGCATTATCTAAGATATCTTGCATTATATTTTTTGTTTATTTTGCAATGTATTTCCCAACTACATCTTAATCTGGTTTAGTTATCTTAGATAATGTTGCAGGTTACATACAGCCTCCAGAACAGAAAATGAGTTGACAAAGACCTCTGAGACCATCTAGTCTAATCCTTTAGTTTCACAGATGAAGAAATTGAGATCCCAAAAAGATGAAGTGCTTTGCCCAAGGCCACATTAGGTATAGGATTGCAAAGCCAAGATTTTAATCAAGTTCTTCATATTCCAAATAAACCATACAGACTGCTTTAAGTTTCTTTCCTATTCTAGAATTCTGTGACCTTATACTTTTATAAATCATCTAATCCTTACTAATCTTTTTGTTTATCTATCAGAATTTGAATTTGTCCATTTTATATATATATATATATATTACCAATAAGTCTGTGTATTGAGTACTATTTTCTCCTTTATAGACTTTTGCAAAAGTCATTCTTAATGAAAAGGATATTTTTCAAATCTGATCATTGTAAATGTATTCTGAAGTTTCTGAAGCATGACAAGATCATAGGCAGATTTGCAGAAACATGAGAATGGATTAATGCAAATTTTAAAAGTTGTAGGGAAAGATTTGTCCCAATAGAATAGCCAGTTTCAAAATCTCCCTTTATTAAGGTCAGGAGAAACCTTCACCTCACCCTGGGAAGCCAGATGGCTAGATTACCTTCAGGAGCCTGAAGAGCATGTTCTACTCCCTTTTGCTTTGGTCAGCAGTATCTCATGCCCTACGTCATGTTAAAGGAGTCTCACACCTCAAATGAGTACTTTCTTTGTATCCTCTAATGCCATCTGCCTTCTTGCAGAAAGAAATCCCCCAACTACCTTTCTGGTCTTGTTTAACACTCCTCTCCTTCATGAATTCTGTTTGTGAGCCGTACTGTTGTCTTTCAGCTCTGCATTCACACAAACCATTTTTCTCCATGTCTAGAATATTGCAACATCTTTTTCTTTTTCTCATTCTTGCCTGAAACTTTATATAGATATCTATATCTATATCAATATCAATCCCTCTCTCTATATATATGTTTATGTATATATATGTATGTATATATATATATGTATGTGTATATATATGTATGTATATACATATATATGTACATATATATACATATATATATGCATTATTTCTCTCTTTAGTGGAATTATAACTTATTTCAGGCCAAGTGCAATTTGGTTGCACTTTTTACTTGTTTTATTGTGTCTGACTCTTTGTGTTCCCATTCAGGGTTTTTTTTTTGACAGAAATACTAGAATTACTTGCCATTTCTTTATCCAGCTTATTTTACAGATGAGGAAACTGAGGTAAACAGTTTAACTGATTTACCCAGGACCAAATAGCTAGTAAGTATCTGAGGCTGTATTTGAACTCAAGGAAAATCAGTCTTCCTGGTATGCTACTTGATTGAAAATAGGAAGTACTTAATAAATTTTTCTTCATCTCATTTCCATTGATTTGAATCAATAAATGTCAGGAGGACCTTACAATGAGTCCAATTAAGTCCAAGCTTAACAGCTTGCCAGACCTGGAAAAAAATTCCTTCTAGCCATCTGCTTGCTTGGGCTTAGAGACTGTATTGCTTTGAAAAGTCTGCAAACACCCTCCACTACAAATTTTCTGATGCTTCCCTGATAATAGGAGGTGTTTTAATTTGTGTGGGTACATGAGTGTGTATATGTGTGCATGTATGTGTCTGTGTGTCTGTGTTTGTGTACATTAACCCTTATATGTAGTTTTTCCCTTATACCTTCCACAAACTCATAAAATGTACAAAAGCCAAATTTTGAGAAGATGCCCAAGGCTATGTGGGATCAGAGTAATTTTTTAATATACTTATTTTTACCTGGATATCAAACTTTTAAAGGCCCCACAGCCTTCTACAGCCCAGACTTACCTTGGAAAAAGTAACACCTGCCATTACTCATAACCAGTCATATAATAAAAACTAAACAAGGCCCAGTGAAGTCATAGCAGAGCACAGACTTCCAATCAACCTTTCAAGACAGTTTGGCTAAATCATTGCACTTCCCAAAAGAATTATAATAATTCTTTTCTTTCTCCCATTATACTTTGTTAGTGTTATAACATAGGGTCATGAGATCTTAGGTTTAGAATAAGAAAAGTACTTAAAGAACATCTCATTCTTATTTTATAGATGAGTAAACAGAAATCCCAAATATTTAACTGAATTGCAAAATCAAACAAGTAGTTAGTAAGAGAATTGGAATTCAAACTCCTCTGTCATCTGACTTCTAATCCAGTGATCTTTCCACTATACCATTAGTAAGGGAATTGAAGGGAAGCTCAAACTGGTCACATCTTCCATATAGTATTGATTCCAAGATGTTTAATAATACTTTAAAATAGTGGAAAAGGTGAAATTAAGTTGATAAAGCTTTGAAAAGAGAAAGCTTAGGGTGAATTCTGATGCTATTTTGATTTATCTTGTTTTAAGGTTGTTGTTTTTTTCCTTCTTTATTTAACATTTTGACACTTAATTCACATAAAGGGTAGTTATGAGGTTGTGGGACTGATACTTTGAAAAATCTCTCAAAATTCATGCCATCAACTGAGTGTTTCTACCTCTAAACAATTTATTATAAGAGGCAGTGATGCTCAAAACTAGTTTGAAATTACTCTTTAGAAATTGCCTTGGCTGGTCAAAAAAATCAGTTTTGATACTTAATAGTTGCCTCATGTTTTGATGTAAAATATATCTAATTCACCAGGTTAATCTCCAAATAGTTATTATAATTATTATTTTAAGTCACACCTCCATATTTACAAATGTAATATAATTCAGTACTATCTGAATCACCAAACAACACATTGTTATACAAGGCAAAAGAGACAATAATAATAGAAAGGAAGAACATAAACTCATTTGAATTGGAAGAGATTTCAGATACTTTAATTCACTCTGTACCTGACTATTTATAGATATCTTCTCTACAACTTATATAGAAACTGGTCATTCATCTTCTTCTTGAGTGTGCCCAGTGAGATGGAAACTCCTGTCCCCAAAGGCAGCCCATACTTTTGGACAGCCTTAACTGTAGAAAATGTTTTTCTTGTGTCAAGTCAAAATCTGCCTCTCTATAATTCAGTCAACCATTGTTTCTAGTTCTGATCTCTGGGGCAAAGCAGAAACAAAATGGATCTCTCTAACACAAGTACTAATAGCTATAATGTCCCTACTAGGCTTTTTGTTGTTGCTGTTGTTTTTTCCCCAGCCTATATATCCTCAGTTGCTTCAGCTAATATTCCTATTTAATCTCTGGTCACTTGAGGACTTGCTTCCAGATATGTCTTAATTTGTCCGTGACATAGTTGTCCTAAATTGAGTATAGTGCTTAGATAATATCTGCCCAGAGCAGAATACAATGAAATAGTTAGCTTCTTCCTTCTACAGATTTTCTTCTGTTAATGTTCCTCATCACATAATTGACTCCTTAGCTTTCAGCCCCAAAAAAATCCCTTTTTTTTTTTTTTTTGCTTAAAGTCTTATCTAGCCTTGCCTCTTATACTATACATATAGTTTATTTATTTTCGAGACTCAAGCATAGAACTTGATTTTTTTTTTCTTCTTAAATATCATTTTTCTAGATTTTCTAGATGAGAGACAACATGGCATAATGGATAGAGAACTCAGAGCCAGTAAAGTCTGGATTCAAATCTTACCTCTGACTTCCTGTGTCACCCTGGGCAAGTGCCCTAGGCAACTTTTTAAGACTATAAATTGCTGAGAATATGCCAGTGTTCTTTAGGAGAGAGATTTTTTTTTTTTAATCTGGGAATTCCCTATATCATTGAAATCTAAGTTTCAGTCTATATCCTTTATTAAGATGTAGTCATTGACATTTTGGGGGATACTGGTTCTGTTGTCTTAACTATTTTACACATATCATCCAGAAACTGGGATCAGTCATTCATGCCTTAAACTAAAATTAATATGTTCTGAAGGTGACACTTTCAATTTCAACTTTTTACCATACTGATCTTTTCTGATTAAAAGACTTCTTTGAATTTATTTCACTCACCCTTATGTCATAGTTATTTGTGTATGTGTGTATATGTATATGTATGTGTGTATATATATATGTATGTATATATGTATGTGTAGGTATGTATGTATATATATGTATATGTATGTATGTGTAAATATATATATGTGTGTGTGTATATATATGTATATATATATATATCTTTCCCTTCTTGAGTTTTCAGAATCCTTGATAACAAGTCTCATGCTTTATATTCCTCTTATATCTGCCACAGGTTTGAGTCCAAGGAATTTGCTCCATAAGTAATTGGATTATCAAAATAAATAAAAATTGTTTGCAAATAAGATTATCTATTTTCTGGGAAAACACCAGAGAGTTTAATTGTATATGTCTAATTGTGTAATTTTTATTTGTTTTTGGGAACCCTTTAAGGAAAGCTAGGTCACTCAATGGATGAATTGCTGAACTTGGTTTTATGAAGACCTGAGTTCTAATTCTATCTTGGATTCTTATTAGTGGCATGAATTTTAGGCAAGTCAGTTAACTTCTTAACTTCAGATTTCTCATTCATCAAATGAAGATAATAATAGTACTGGTTCTTGTGCAGATTAAATGAGATAATAGATGTAAAACACTGTGAATCTTCAATTGCTAGTTATTGTCAGCATTTTTATTGTCATTATAAAAAGCATTCCTAGAGTAATGCTTTGATGCCTAACTTTCCATTTCTTAGTGTTAAATACCTAAGTATATAAATTTAATTACTGAATTCCCAGTCTATCATTCTCTTATACTTAAAAGAAATGCTTTGCCTTTAAGGTAAAAACTCAGGGATTTCTTGACTTCTTCCTTTTCATCTAGTGCATGAATCAATCAATCTGCATTTAAAAAAAAAAAATCATACAACCATCTATATCCTAGGCAGCATGCTAGGTGTTGAAATACAAATTCAAGAAATGAAATTCCTATTCAGAGGGGAGTAGTTTGAATATTCATATGGGTAAAACACAAGTCCAGTGATTAATCAGTTAGGAAAAACAATGGAAAAAGAGATTAGTATTATGAAATGATTGAAGCCCTTCTGAGTAGTGAGCCTATCTTAGAGTTTTTCTTCCTTTTTTCTCAGATTTTATAAATTAACTTCTTCACATTGAACTCCTGTTCATTCCCATTGCCAGCTCTTTGAAAGTGATACAAGGGGTGAGGTTGAGGATCTTCTGGGTCCAGGTTTGATAAGCCTTAAAAGTCAAACTAACATCCACAGTTAAAAAACCAGTGCCAGTTCTCATGAATTCTAATTTCAACTGCTAGAGGAATACTACTATGTGGATAAGAAAAGCTGTTAGATGAAGAAGAATGAGAAAAAATACTTAGCCTGAGCTCAGATCCTTTCTGAATTTCATAAACATAAATGTAGTAAGTTTCTTGATTTGGGATAAGAATAAGAATCCTAAAATGGGATAGGAATAAAAATCCTTCAAATGCCTACTGTTATAGGACCAGAAATTTCCAAATAGTTTTGGGGACAAATGTTGTCACTCAATAAATATTGGTTGATCAAATGCAATGGAATAAATTCTAGGGATGTTTTTGTTCTAGGATTAATCTTGTCTGTTCTCTCCTTTATATAGTTACATATACCCCAAACCAAATATGTCATAGCATCAAAATGGAGCTTATTCTTGCTCCATACCAGTTTGACTTGCCTTTGTGAAAGTATCAGCACCATTCTGGATTTGAATATCACTCATCTCTCTGTTATAAAGAGAAACACGAACCCTTTTTCTCCAGCTGAAGCTGAGAAATATAGAGCTTTGAGTGACATCTGAACACCAACCATCCACAATTATTACAGCATGAGGACCAATAGATTCCTGCTGTTATCTTGAAACTCTGGCAGGGGGGAGGAAGCAGAGAGTTTAAAAAAAAAAAAAAAAGGATAAAAAAAATCTTAGTCCACAGAGACAATCCATTTCATTCCTGATAAACTCCAGAAGAAAAGAACAATCAGCCCAATGAGAACTGAACAAATTAAATGACTGAGTATTATTTCAAAAGGGGAGCACACAGGCAGCAACAGAAATTTCCCATCAGCTGTAATAACGCCAATTACTTTGCCAATTGCAGATTCCATCGTGATGTTTTTAGCCCAATCAGGCTTCGGACCCTTGCCGGGGCCTGATGGGTTTTGTTTACTCAGAATGTTCATTTGCAGTGAGTCTCTAGCACCAAAAGGTTTAAAGCTGCAAGTGTTCTCTCTTCTCTGTGTTCATTTACAGCCACTGGGAGATTATCAATGGAGGGTTGAGAAGGAGGGGGGAAATAAGAAGTCTGCTAGGACTAAATTCTCTATTCAACTTAAGTTCCCCTGGTGATTTTAAATAGCAAGATACACAGCTTAGTGGTTCTTATTGAGCATGGCATTCCCTCAGAAAACCTCTCCATAGATTAAATAGCCATCAATAAATATATATTTCTGATGACCGACAAGGATTCTTGGCATGTGTGTGAATTGCACAACTCACTATTAAATAGCAATCATGAACATTTAGCTCTGGGAAGTCAGAGCCCGCCAAGAGTTCATTAAGTCTTAAATACTGATAAATGGGGTAGAGATGAAATGAGAAGGGGAAGATGATACAGATTTTCTACTTTGGGTTGAGTGTCAAGCAACTGGTTCACTTCAGAAATGTTACATGCTGTAAGCAGGGGAAAGGAAACTTCACTCCCCGCCCCATCTCCAACATACATCTTGGCAGATGAAATTAAATGCATAAAATTTAATCTTTCTTGGAAATTTTGCAAGAGCATCATTTGCTGTTTATATTTGGTGGCATGGAAATTAATGGGTGTGTTGCTCTATCCACTTTGGGAAAGAGCTGTGATTTATCTCTCCCTAATTGAGGAAGGGAGCTAATCATGAACATTTAAGAAGTAGCCTCTTTTTGACTGACAGCTTAGATGTAAACTGTATCTTGGCTCCTTCAAGCAAGAAGAACCTGAATGATGATTTAAGAAAAGGGATGGTCATATTCTTTCTCTTCTTCATCACCACCCCATGTATCCCAGAGTTTTAGTACATGTTTATTTCTCTTGCCTCCTTCCTTTTTACCACTTCCATCTTCAGTGCGGGTTGTCCTGTTGCAGAAGTTTCTGCTCTTGCTGCAGAAAAGTCACTTGATCTCCATAACTATTCAGGTTTTATGGCCCATGCTGAATTTTACCTCCACCAGTGCTTGCCTTCTGAGCCCTATTCTGGGTTCCCTTGCCTCTAAGGTCTGGGCTGTCTGGCAGGACTTTCATTCACACTGATTTACACTGCACAGCTGGGTATGTCCTGCTCTTCATCTGACATCTGACAGTTCCCGTTTAGAGAGAGCCCAGATGAGACTGGCAGGAAGGGATAGAAGGGAATATCAGATTGTTAATGGCAAGGCTCAACTTGTGGCAGGACTTAGTGTATAGAAGCTCTGATAAAGTACAGATAATGTTTGCCAGGATATATTTTCCTCCTCTCTCTCCCCAACTTTAAAAGAGATACTAAAGCCCATTTTATTTTGATACTATTCCTTCTTCTATTGGCAACTTTTCTGATTATATGTTAGATTCTCAGATAAATGTGTGGAGGAAATTGTCTCCTTGCAGACCACCAGAGGTTAGGAGTGGGCCTGAGGAATCTCAAAAAAATGGGAAATACCAAATTGAGATAAGGGTATCAGATAATAATGCTTTAGCTTCAGTATCACTTGCTATGTAGCAGATAGATAGTCATCCCAACTTTGTTTCTCCTTGTTATCCTGAATTGGTAAAGCTTTGCTGACCTAGATGTCAACTCAAACTTCTTCCATTTGAAAATTAATATAAAGGAGAAAGATAGCTTAACTTATGTTAGCATGAAATTCTCCAATGGGACACAGGCTTCAAAGTAAGACTTAATATTTTGAGATGGAACTTTAAAAAGGAATCCTCTAGGGCAGCTGAAGTATTTATTCTCTACTTTGTGAAATACTGTCTCTAAGACTATAAGTTAGCATTGGCCTTGCAAATAAACCTGGTCTAGTAATTCCTCCTCCCCCAACCCCTCTCAATATTATATCCCATTTAAACTACTTCCCCCAGTCACTACTATGGACTATCTCTGTGAGCAATAATAAGAGATAGTATCATATAGGGACTAGAGAACCCGTCTTAAAGTAAGGAAGATGGATTAAAATCCTGCTTCTGATAATGACTCTGTGATCAAATCAGTATTACCATTAACTCTAAAACTGCTAGTCGCAAAGCCATTGTGTTTTGATAGAGTTTCTTCATTAATTAGAGTTTTGAAATTATAGGTGTGATGCTCCCCATTCCTCCCCTCCCTAAAAAAAGGAAGCCTCTTAGGCAGCTAACCAGCATAGTGAACAGAATACTGGACTAGGAATCAGGAAATCTTGAATTCAAATCCTGCCTCAGATGGACAAATAACTTAATCTTTCTCATCCTCAGAATTCTGATCTATAAAATGATGGAAAAAATAGCATTCATTTGCCAGTGTTTTCTAGAACTTAAAATGCTATATAAATGCTAGCTATTCTTCTTAATAATTACAATTTCAATGATTTTTCTCCAAATTTAGGCCTATATTATGATTTCAATCAATAGTAATAGATCAGTCAAGAGCAGTGATTAAGGTCCTAGTAGGCATAAAGCCCACTATCAGCTTCAAGGATATTATTAGATATTGGTTTACAACAGAGCAATGCCTGCATTGGGAAAAGTTATTTTCAAATGAAAGAAATAGGATCAAGCAAAGAAAATATGGTAAGGTTCATCTAGAAAATGGATAGATAGGTAGGCAAGTCTAATTTAATGGTGCCAAGAAATAGAAATGCTTCTGTTATTTTTACTTGTTTGTTTGTTTTTGTTGGAGGTTATATGAGGATGTGGGGTAGAGTAGAGGATATGAAGTGGAGAGGGATGCATGGATCAAGAATTTCTGAATCACCTTGTCAGAAAAGTGTCAGTGGGGAGAAGTTACAGGAAGATGGATTTCATTAGCTCATGAAAAATTTTCTTAATTATCAGAGGTTTCCAGAGTAGGAATGAGGTCTTATCATAGATACTGAGCTCCCCTCATTGGAAGAGGCTTGAGAAGGGAGTAGATGACTACCTGTCCAAGATCTGATAAAGATTTGTAGGATGAGGTAGGCAGTTAGCTTTGGTTGAACTGTAATGTACTTTCAAGCTTTAAGAGTCTTTGAATTGGTGATTGAAATCTATATGCCAAAAGAAATGTGTGTCATATATCCCAAATCATCATGAAGCCCGAAGGGAAGGTTTGTGTTCCATAGGCTAGGGCTTGCAGTCATGTTCCCAGACGCTATACCAATAGCTACCTTTTGCTCAGTTTAGATTATGGAGCCTAAATGGAGGGTCATAGCCTAAATGAAAATAAAATCTCTGAGTATTTCTAAAATGTCCAGAATCTTGGACAGAGAGAATGATAGCTTTACAGCTTATGTTACATGAAGAATATGCTAATAAAGACAGAGGTCTCAAATGGCAAACTTTTTCCATTGTATAAGAAGAAAGTGTTACGTTTTCTTAAAACAGCTTCAAGGAAAGAGAATTCTTATAAATGTGTAACAACTTCAATACATAAGTAAATATTGATCAGAGTACTGGGTTTGAAAAAAAATTAAGAGCTCTGTACTAACGATGTACAGAGCTTAGTTTGTTGGATTTGAGGAGTTGGGCTGAAAGTCAGGAAGCATAGATATACTTAGCCTCTAGTTAACCTGTATAACTCTGAGTAAGTCACTTTAACCCTCTGAACTTCAGTTTCCTTATCTTTAAGATGAGAGGCTGATACCAAATGATAAAGTCCTAAAGTCCTTTCCTTTTGTGTGTGGACATTAATGTCACAGCTGATCCCATGAACGTATCAGAATGGTAGAGAAAGTATGTATGTTTTTGTGTGTCTATATGTATCCATATAGAAGAGGGAGAGGGGGCTCATTGTTAGCAAATATTTATAATTGTTGATTTCAGAGCCTAATCATGTTATACCTCATGTTTAAGGTTAAAGACAAGCTCAGCATGGTTGAGCCAGAAGGAATTGGCCGAGCTCCATGTATTGGGTCAAGAATTGGATGTCCTCAGAGAAAATGTCCGTCCTGCAAGAAGAATTCGGTAGGTTGCTTTATAAGAATTGTCCTGTCACTTTGATTCCTAGTAGAATTCTGATCTAATTTTGTTATTTGATTTCCTCTGCTTGATTTTAAACTCCAAGAAAGTGGTTATATAGCTTACTCATTTTTACATTTCTTCTAACACCTTGCAAAAAACATTGTCTATATAATAAGCCTTTTATCAATGTTTGTTAAATTCATTGAGAGTCCAGGAAGACCCACTAGCTATCCAACCTGAGTTTGAATAAATTTCCTTTTAATGCACAAAAAAAGTGTGTTTTTATTGTCTCTAGTGAGTTTTAGTTCATATTACTATAGTGTCTACCAGTTTTCCTCTATTTATCTTTTTTTTTCTCAAGGAAGAAAAAAAAAAAACCCCACTGCTTCCACCAAGTACAAAGTTCCCAGTCCTGAGACATTGTATGTTCCCCAAGAAATTATATCCTATAAATTGAGGGGCTTGTAGATATATTTAATCACTGATTAGACATATTCTTCTGAGACCATGCATGAGACCAAGGAGACACTTCCAGTGATAGATATCCCAAATATATTGTTAGCAGCATGAGCCTTGACAAATTTCTATTTTATGTTTGTTTGTTTGCTTTTGTTTATTAGAGAAGATTTGGGTCCCTTTGCCAATTCACTACTATAAAATACACCAGTTAAGAATTGATTAATTCACAATGTTAGGATGTATTATTAAAATGGCCAATGTCATGTGATCTATCCCCCTGGATGCAAGTTAAGTATATTCTGTCCAAAAGTTACAGGAGGTTCTAACTCATCAAATCTGAAATGTAAACCACTTGGTGGGTACCTTCTGAAATTCTGGTTCAGTTGAGTGGACCGAAGCCTTTATATAAGACCCTTAGAACTAATCCTTCTATCATGATTTAGCTGGAGATTTGCCTTCCAGCAAACCTTATAAATTCATTCTATTGAATCTATGCCAAAATTGTTCTTATTTGGAACAAACTAAAAAGTTCTACATCAGATAAAAAGCTATGTGTCTTTTTAAAGACTTTTTAAAAATTGTCATAATCAGCTTGTTTATTTCTCCAGACTTAGCTTATCTGCTCAAGTCCTAATGTTCTTCTATTATATTTATCCGGTTTTGATGGAAAAAGGTTGGGGAGGAAGGGAGAACTAATGTGAGTGGTGACTGTCATTGACATGACCACTGAAGATTAATAATGTTGATGGTGTTGACAGTTTTCCCAGTGGCTCAGAGCATGGTTACTGATTGAGAGAAAACCATAAAGAGACCCAAAGAAAAGGGGCTAAGAAAGACAGCTAGGGGAGAATTGACAGTTAGTCCCCTCAAGAGTGTCAAATCAGCTGATATTAGTTTGAAGTCATTCTTGTTTAAAGCCAGATGGATGTCTTGATTTATCAGTTTTTCTGAACCCATGAACACCTGTTCTTTCCTTACCAGTTAGCAAGCCATAGTATAGGGTGATATTATCTCTTTTCTTTGATACTCCCTCAGAATCTGCAGTTTCCATATAGGCTATACTTGACATTTTCCCCATCTATAGCCTTTAATTCCTCAATTCAAAAGGAAGCTTGGGAGGTGAGTTAATTTATTTTGCCTTCAGGATCTGACATTGACTTTGTCCACCTGTATCCCTCCTTCTATCCCTTTGCATTGATCTAAAAACTGAGCTTCTTCCCTAATCAACTGTGTTGGCCTTTTCCCTGAGCATAACAGCTTTCATATTTCATTTAGCTCTTGAAAACAGAATTGAATATCTTTGATGTGTTTAGGATCTGTTTTTGTCTGAATTTAGCTCCAATGATATCAAACAGGCCATCACAGATTTAAGAAAAATAAAATTTCCTGCCAAACTATTTGTGGAAGAATCAAATGTGGAGGTCCATTCCAATTTTAAAATTCTGTGATCTGTGTTCTATGCTTGAATTTAATGTACTTGAATTTATTGCCTTTCTTCAAGCTTCAGGTCCCAAACAAACAGAACACAAAGACAAACTATTTAACCTCATAGCTATAAATGTGTGAATTCATAATTAGAAATCCAGAAAACACTCTTTTATTAATTCTGAAAAGTTGAGCTTTGATTATTTGAGCAAGTCTATCTGTACTATCATTTATGTCAACTCTAGTTGCTCAGGTAGACTTCAAGGGTCACAGCCCCATCAATAATGCAAGGTAGGTGGCAACAATACTTTGATGTTTGGAGAAACAAGCCTCCCCAATATAAACTTAGCCAATCTTTCCCCCTAGAAGACACTGAAATTGTAGAATGACATTTGACAGATTTCAACATTGTAGTATCAGAAGCTTTCCTGATGTATTGAGATTAGACCTTTGATGTGAAAAATAAGACAAAAGATCTTTAAAGTGTGTGTATGCCTGTTTGTGTGTGTGTATCTGTGTGCACACACGCTTGCATGAGTAAAACAGAAAATGGAAAAAAGGTCCCAGTAAAATTGTTGATGACAATTTATTGGCACTTATAGACTGAAGATACATGTAGATTCCTTAGCTGCTCTTAAACTTTTGCCTATAAGATCCCATCTAAGAATGAAAGACTTCCTTGAGGAAGTGTCCTTTCCATTTGACAGAGATTTTCTGAAATTGATAGATTTTTTTTTATTTCCTATCTCTTATTATACTAGCAAATCCTCATTTGAAAAATAAGAAAGAGGAAGATAGGGATAAAATAGATTCCATTCTTGATGCCATTATTGATGACACAATATTTATCTATATGCCCTTCAGTTTAGAGTTTAAGAATGATATCCAATGGTCTTAAAAGGTCATGACATTTTTTTTTTCCCTTGGGAGTGGTAGGTTCTTAAGTTCTTGAAAAGGGAGTATTCAAATGTATTTTGAAGGTCTTGGTAAATCTACCAGTTCATCAGCATGGTTATTTGTTTCTCATTTTTATTTCAAAGAATCCCATGCACATCCTTTGACTGCAATTAGAGAAAGTTATAGCAAAAAGTAACCATTACCTGGCTATCTTACACATCTGTAGTACTTTATAGTTACAAAGCCCTTTCACACATGGCCTCATTTGATCCCTGTGAGATAGTCAGGGAAGATGGTAATATTCCCAATTGGCAGATGAAGAAACCAAGAGTCAGAAAGAAGTGACTTCCCCAAGAAAGTGATAAAATGGAAATTAAAACTCCTGTCTGCTGGTCTGCTATTCTTTCTACTTATATCCCACAGATCTCAGTGTGTTTGTTAAAGATATAGAGACACTTCAGAAGCACTTGCTGAAAAGCCAGCTGATAATCATCTGAAATATTACAGGATCATAGATAATGTATTTTTTTTGGTGAAATGAAGAGGAAAACTGGACTAAGGAGAAACACTCTATGTTTTAGTAAAAAATTAAACCTGGGAGTAAAAAATTATATGCCACAATTTTTCTCCTTTTTGTGGAATAATACTTATAACTTTTATGACTACAAATAAAAATAGAATTAAAATGATTTAAATTGTAAAATAAAACCAAACTGAAAGGCTTAAAAATAGTTATAGGCATATCACTGCTGCTAAAAATATATCAAGTAGCAGTAGCCCTTCCCACTTTCTTTGAGTTTTAGATAATCAATTTCGTGGAGGCATTTTGGGGGAAGGGAGACATGGAACAAGTTTACTAAGCATCTACTAATTGCCAGCACTGTGCTAAATATTTTATAAACATTATCTTGTTTTTTATTATAAATTTTTATTTACAAAATATATGCATGGCACATTGACCATTACAAAATCTTCTGTTCCAACTTTTCCCCTCCTTCCCCCCCACCCTCTCCCCTAGATGGCATGTTAAATATGTTAAAATATATGTTAAACACAATATATGTATACATATCCATACAGTTATTTTGCTGCACAAGAAAAATTGGACTTAGAAATAAAGTAAAAATTACCTGAAAAGATCAAAAATGCAAGCGGACAAAAACAAGACTGGAAATGCTATGTTGTGGTTCACACTCATTTCCCATAATTCTTTCTCTGGGTGTAGCTGGTTTTCTTTATTATTGAACAAATGGAACTGATTTTGTTCATTTCATTGTTGAAGAGAGCCATGTCCATCACAATTGATCATCATGTAGTATAAACATTATCTTATTTGATACAAATTTGGGTAAAACAAATAAGATTCATAAATTTTGAATGAACGCCTACTAGGTGTAAAGCACTGTCATGGTGGGGTGTATAAAGATTTATAAGACCTTATCTCTGTCTTCAAAGAGTTTAAAGTGAAGTAGGAGAAATTAAATAACAGCAAATAATAGATTCAGGATAATGATAGAAAATATTTTTTCTTAGCAAATGCCAAAAGAATTGCCCCTTGGAGTTGGAATACCTGGGTTTAACTTGTCCTTTCATTAACCTAAGTTTTCTCATCTATAAAGTAGAGCATACCATCCTATCTCCCTAAGACCTTTGTTGTAATGATTAAAGAAGAGAATGAATATGAAAAATACTTAGCTATTATAAAATGATATGAAGGAGTAGAAGTAGTGATGGTAGATTCATTGTCATGTGAATTATATGGACTATCATTGCTAGAGTTCAAAGGATGGGAGAAAACAGATTGTAGTCATCAAAAAAAAAAAAGAGTTTGCACAATAGTTTGAAAATTGAGCTGTACCTTGAAGGTCGTCATGATTTGGACAGAGAGAACATTCTAAATGGCAGACTGATGTAAAGACAAAGAGGCCATAATGTTCCAGACATGTTTGGAAATAATGTTCATCATCATATTACAGCTTGAGGCATCTGCTGAGATCTGATCAAACCAGAATGGTAAAGTTCCAGGTCTGGAGTCACAGAACCTTGAATTTGATGAACACTTCTGACTACTAACTTTCTAATCACTTGATCTTCTGGGACCTCAGTTTTCTCAGCTGTAAAATAAGGGGTTGGTTGAAAAGATCTCTGAAGTCTCTTCCCAGCTATAGATCTATGATAGTGAACCCCTCAAGTGGCATATTCAGAAATTGAAGCTCAGAAAATGGTGTGACTTACCCAAGTTTGTATAACTGGGAAAGTCATTAACTTCCCTCCCTGGTCCTCAATTTCTTTAGCCACAAAATGAGATTGGAATAGGTAGTCTCTTAGGGTCTTTCCAACTCTAGATTTATGATCCTGTGAGCATGCAATCTTCCTCCCCCATTCTGTGCATCATTGTCTGAATAGCATACAGGGTGAATCCTATTATCATCAAAGGTGTGGTATTTCAAGTTGTATAATGGGATTTTCTAATGTCATCTGAAGACAGTATTTTTGCAGAGGCAAAATTAAGGTTGTTTAGGGGCAGACAAAGAAAAATGAGTAGAAAGATAACTGGGTGGGTAGCTCATGGAGAAAAGAAAATCTGATTTATTACTGAGGAAAAAAAAGGCTTGAGATTTGAATGATCTTAATTGTCTTTGGACAGAGATCAGAGCTATAAACTATTGTTCAGTTCTACTATTTACTTCTTTTGCCCATCCAGACATATTCAAAGCACATTTTTGTTTCCTGATTACCCAGTGATCAGTGTTGGATGGGGTCATGAGGTTCTTTTTTGTTATCTTTAAGACATCTCATTTCAAATCATATTATGATTTCAAATTCTAGGGATAAGAAGAATGAAAGATGATTTTTTAAAATACTTGAAAGTTTTTGGAATTTTTCATTCTCTGTCCTAACTCTCCTCCAAAGGAATTGAAATGACATAGTGGATGGAACAGTGTGCTTAGATCAGTTCTGATTTTAAAGCTTTCCTCAGAAACATCCTAGCTTTATGAACTTGAGCCTTTATTGAGCCTGTTTCCTCATGTGTAAAAAGTGGGAATTGAATTGAATAGCCTCTGAGGTCCCTTCTAACTCATATTTATGATCCTATTATATATAGATTTGTCACTCATCTCAGATTTTAAAAACTGAAGTTTAATGTTTAATTGAGAAAGAACCCACTCTGCTCCAAATTGAGGAGAAATATCTAACAATAAGCCCAAATGTCTCATGAAATGAATCCCAGATAATCTTTTTACATTCAAACATTTTGACAGTTTTTAGGAGTTCAAGATCGGGTATGTACTTTATACAGAAACAGAATTATCTCCAAATTGTTCATTTGCCACTTAAAGGGCTAAAAGAAATGGGGGGAAATAACAGGAAGAACAAAAATTAAAACCTCAAAAGGTATTCAAGGTAGATAAGAGGATGCCCAGTTGGTAGGTCCAACCAGAACTACTTTTAACTGTATGATTCATGATGATAGATCCATCAATGGAAAGAGGGCATTTAGGAGAAAGGGTATATTTTGGAGAGAAGATGGAAAGTTCAATTTTGAGCATGTTGGATTTGAAGTCTCTGTAGGACCTTCAGATAAAGATATTTACGAGGTAGTTGGAAAGAGAATTGTATATGTTCTTGAATACAAAGATGCCAGTGAACAAAGACACTGTCAAATAATTCAGTGGATATAGTTTAATAAATAGAGATAATGCTACAGAAAATACATTATCATTTGCTCTCCAGCTGAAGCCTAAGTTGGATCGCTGATCCCTTCCATCTGACTTGTGACTGATACATACTGGGTATGTTGGTGGCTCTTGCTATTAGAATATAAGCATCTTGAAAGCAGAGACTTGCCTTTTAATCATAGCAATTCACACATAGTTAAGTGCTTAATAAATGATTTTCATTCATGAATATATAAATCTTTCCCCTGCCTAGCTGCTCTGGTTAAGCATGAGGTAGAGAATTGTAAGAAGTGAAACAAGGACTGAAACATCATAGGTGAAATACTTACTTGGATTTTTCTAGTCAGAATGAAAGTGACTTATGTAGGATCACAGAGATACTTCAAGATATAGACTAGAACCCAGAGCTCCTGACCTTTAGACCACTTTCCACTATACCATGCTTTTTTCCTATCCGAAGTAGGTGTGATGACTTTCAAAGCTCAAGAACACCTTTTCCAAATCCCTGCATATCTATCTATAAGCTGATCCTTTCAGTTACACAATTACTATGGGGAATACCTAGAACTTTAAAGGCCTTGCTTTTGATCTATATTACTCATGGAGATATCAGACTAGGAAATTTGGAGTAAATAGCCTAGGGAGTACAAGGATGATTAAGAAATGGGATTAAAATTAAGAACTTTATTCAAATGTGGATGCACTTTCATCTGGTGTTTTTCATAATTCCACATAATACTATGCTGGCCAACTCTTTAAATGCCTGTGTCAGTATGGAACTTTGGCATTAAATTTGCCTTTTTTCCTCGTGAGAGGTTTGGCAAAAATGATTCATTACAGTTGCACATTTTCTTGTGGAAAGAGGGGATGTGACTATTTGCTAAATTTCTTTTAGCTTTTAAAGACTTTCTCCCTGAGGGCAACTGCTGACCTCAATTGTATATCAAGAATTGAAACAGAAATTAATAGGCTTGGACCTTGTTTAGATTCAAGAATCTCAAGTTCTCCATATGGGAGAAATATCTGAGGCCATGTGATCCTGACTATATGTAAATAAGAATCCTTTCTACATCATCACCATCATCATCATCATCATCATCATTTCTGTAGTATTTATTATGTGCCATGCACTATGCTAAGCACTTTATCATTATCTCATTTCACCATACATCTTACTCAATATGCAATCATCTTTCCTTTCTTAAAGATCTATTCTGATCATGAGCTCAAATATAAGAGAATACTTAATTTTTTTTCCTAACCCTCTGTTTAACAGGATTACTAAATATGAACCTAGTGACTAATTTGTGTTTAGCAAAATTTTCTCTCAATCCCAAATTTAAAAATAACTTGTAAAGGAAAAAAGAAAGAAAAGTAGATGCAAACTTGAAAGAAAGAAAATTCTTCAGCAAGAGCTCCATATATGCTAGAAGAGATAATAAAATAGGCACACCTACAGAAAGACAAAAGAGGATCAGCCTGAGTCAAGAATTTCCATCCTGTGATAGAATTCTTGTTGTGACCATTGTTCAATCACCTAGCCTTTTAGCAACTAGCAAAGAGTGTATATTCCCAAAGTTATTGATCTATCTGCAGTCTATTTGTTGATGGTGGTTCTTCTTTTTTTTGTCCCTAAATCACACATATACCCATATACACATACACAAATCAGATATAATTTCTGTATTCTACATATTTCTCTTGTCTATTGACAGTTTCCTTATATACATATATATATGTACATATATATATATATATAAAACCACAGATCCTGACTAAAAGGAAAAGAGGGAAGTATGTTTGCTATACTTTTAATATATACATAGAATTTCATTGGCTGGTTTCATAAAAACTTATATAGACTATAGAATGGCAGATATTAATCCTTGATTATTCCTTTAGTCATCTTATTATTATCAAGCTTTTCCTCATGGTTTTATTTCTTAAGTCATATAAATTTTAGGTCCATATAAAAATATATCCCCAAGATAATAGCATTTATAAACTGTAATACATTATAGAAATATATTATTATTTTGGCTGCCATTTCTATCATGCTTCTAAAAAAGTATTTTTTAATTCCCAGATGTTTAAAATGAAGAAAGTGAGAGCCAGTAACATATCATAGATATGATATGAGTTAGAAAGGATTTTAGAAATATCAAGTCCAGCCCTTTCATTTTGAGGAAACAGACACAGAAATGTTGAATAATATCTAACAAGTATCTGGAATGGAATTCGAACTTGGGTCTTCCTGACTTAAAGTCCTGTTCCCTATCCATCATCCCACTCTGCCTCTCAAGTAATTAATGGAATTAGCAAGTGTCAGAATGAGTATGTAAACCCTGATTGAGTCTTAATTCAGTGCTTTATCTATACCCACAGCTATCCCTTTGAGGAACATTAATGGATAACCTCCATTTAGAACAGAAGACACTTTTTTTGATTCAGTTCATTGGTGAAAATTTGACTGAAAAACCACATTTCTAATGTATGTTATGTGGTGGAAAGCCTGTTACATAAGTTCTTGAGAATCCTAAAAAAAATCCAAGACCAGAATATACCAAACATCAGCTCATTTTGAACAAATGGTTTGAAGCATAACTAATCCATCCAAGATGGTGGATTCCATTCCTTTCCCTCTGAGCTATAAGCACTTGTCTGCAAACACATTTTTGTGATCCCTGGTGATCAGACCACACTGCTGTTCATAACCAGAGGTGGCCTGTTATTCCTGCTGTTTTACCATTGTTATCCTCATTCTCAGCCTCATTTTTTAACATCTGCTTTATACTTTTTATGACATGTTCTCATGTATTTTACGTATCTTTCATTCTTGCATTGTTCAATTAACAGGCATTTGTTTTCTGTCCCTTCTACCTTCCATATAAAAAAATAGAAGAAAACCACAAACTTTGTAACAAATACAGTTAATCAACTAACATAGACAAGTAAAACACTTTGGTTATTCGGCATCTGGAACCCATCACCTCTGTGTCAGGAGGTGGGAAGCATGCTTCATCATCTGTGCTCTGGAATCCTGTTTGGTCATTAGATTGATAAGAATTCTTAAATCTTGTTATTGTATACATTGTATTCCTGGTTCTGTTTACTTTCCTCTCTATCGATTCATACAAGTGTGCTTTGGTTTTTTAGATGTTATTCCATTTGATCTTCATGACCTATATTGTTCATAGATAACATGCTGCTACTTCAAATTATCTGTTAGAGTAAATTGAGATACAGAGAATCTAAATGACTTAATATCACAAAGTTAGTGGCTGAAAACATTTCCTTCATAAAGCATTAGTCTCTTATCCCCTTTTAATGAATGAGGGACTGACTTCTAGTTAAAGGTAACTTAGAGGAAGTGAGGCAATTTGTGTTAGGCTGCAATGCAGAAGTACCTAAATTCAAATTCAACCTCAGATACTTATTGTGTGACCTAGGGGAGATGACTTACCTCCTAGCTGCCTCTGTTTCCTCAACTGTAAGGTAAAATGACAATCAATTAAGATAATATCTGTAAATTGTAAAGCACTTAATAAATATTTATTTTCCCCTCCCCACTCATCATCATTTGGTAAATAGAGATCTTCTAGTACAATGAAAAAAACTTTTAAAAAACTTTTTAGGTCAAAATATTGTTTTCTTAAAATGAAAAACTATATTAGTTTATGACTTGCTTTAACCAAAAAGGAGAAAACCAATATAACAACAAAAAAGAAACACTACTCCCATTATATTCTGTGTATTATGAAATATTTTGATACACTGTATGGGTTGGTAACATGCAGTCAGAGCAGTTTCTTTACTAGAAACTGCATCTCAGGCGACAAAAAGATTCTTTCAGGTATGAGCACCAAGATATTATTTGGTATTTCACAGTCTGACCCTAAAGCATTCCAGAGGACCAGTGCAGCATCTTGCTTGAGGTCAAGTTGCAAATTCGAAGACCTTTGAGAAGAGTAATTGATATGCTACTTACCATAATGGTAGGAAGAAAAAAAAAGTTTTTCCATAACTTTTCTTTCCACTACTTACCTACAAAGGTATTGTAACTCTAACAGTGAAACATATAAAAATCCTCCACTTTTACTTTTAGAGTTTTCAAGGACTGCAACCAATAAAAATTTGGGTTTCTCTGCTTATATTATCTTTCAATGTTATTTTTATTTATTGGAGGGTTGATTTTTGGTCAAAACTTAAAACTTTTTGGCCTAGAATTTAAATTCCCACCTTATGATGGTATTCCTTCTACAAATCTCTGTTAGGTGATTACCTTGCCTCTGCTTGAGGTGAGAAATAAGACCCTACTCTTAAGGGATTCTCATTATTAAGCAATTTTAAGTTCTTACTTACTGAAAACTATATTATATAATATGTATTTGTTATGTATTGTTCTTATTTCAAATTTTGTTATTGGTTTTTAACTTTTAAGATCCACTATTCACCAGGATTAGTGATCTCATTATCTTACTTATATCTTTGCCTAAATAGTCAAACTACTGACTCATCTGATTAAGTTTTTGCCTCCCTCTCAGTCATTTCTTGGCCCATGGTATGTAGTGTGTTAGTGGGTCAGGCTATTTATGGTACATTATCCTTGCTATGTTATCTACACAGTGCCTTTTCACATGATAAACTATCTCCAATCCATCCTTTTTTTAACTACTTTAGTAGAGCTCTTCATTTGTCATACATCCCCCCTCCCCATTTTTTTTTTTGCTCATTGTCCTCTGTATTATATTTACCTGCTCATGTTTCATTGTGAACCAGTATTGTGTTGATGTACAGAAATTGTAGGCAACGTCTTGAAGTTAAATATTTCTTCTCCAAATTTTATGGTCATCATCTCATTGATCATGGATGCAGCTAAAATGAAGTCAGAAAAAAAAAATGTGTCTTCTTGTATATCCTTTATCCAGCTTGTCATCTTGTAAAAATTGGTGATTATGCTTCACATATTACACTAACCCCAATTCCCAAGCCATCAATATGGACAGTGTCTTACCTGTAATGTTAGCATCCACTTTATTTATATCAAATCGTGTCTTTAAGCTCTTAATTCCCAATATCCTTTGTAGCTTTTACAACTTTTCATGAAGCTGAGGAATATCTGCAAAAACAAACATACAAATAAATAAATAAGAAACAATTAGTTTCTAAGAGTAGGTATATAAAATATTGCTATCACTTATGTTTCCATTTTTCCAAAAACCTTCAAAATAGCAATGAACAACAATTTGTGAGAGGATCATAGGAGTATAGCCCTAGAGCTGGAAGGGGACCTCAAAGGCTAATTAATCCAACCCTTTCATTCATACGAGATTCAACAAGGTTAAATGACTTGCTCAAAACTACAGAGGTCCTAAGTATCAGAGGCAAATTTGATTTTTCACCTTTGTAAGATTTTTTGACTTGGTGTAATTTTATAAATTACTTGACTTAGCTCTGTAGTTGATATGAACATTTGCCAAATTCATTCTACTGTTATATAATGAATTCTTCTGTTATGTTATGTAATTGCTGACATTATTTCTACTCAGATACCTTTTTGTGCTCATAGTACTTGGAAACTTGACAACCTCTATATTTTTCTTAATGTTCTTGGACTTAATTAACATTAGTACTACTTTCTCTTATCTATCCAATAGAGAAAACTGCTTGCATTATAATGACTTACAGAAATCTCTAAAGCAATATTTTTCTACCCAAACTCATTAAAGGGAGTTTTTCCTACCAATAAAGTCAGAAGTACAATGAAATAATAATAATGATAATTGTTTTCTTCAAACATAGCCATTTCATTGTTGTAGATACTCCATCCATTTATGCTCATTGTGATAAAACATCATATGATTGTAGCAACTTATTTTTGGTCATTGTTGTTACTAGGATAACAACATCAACAATGCTAATAACCCAGAAGATTGTCTTCTGGTGATTAGACTCTCCAAACTTTGCTGAATTGGTCTCCAAACAACAAATATGGAGGCTCTCCATAGGCATATATTTGAAGCCTTTGCAGGTTGGAAAGTGACATTGGAGAGAGTGTTGATGAAATCCGGAATATGCGTTCAAATCTTGTCTCAGTTATGTATTAATTATTTGGCCTTTGGCAAGTCAGTTAAACTTTTTTTTAACATCAGTTTCCCCTTTCTGTAAAATAACAGCAGTTGGACTTAATGGCCTCTAAGGTCCCTTCAAGCCCTAACTGAACATTCTTCTGACTGTTTAAAAAATGACCTTAAGAACACATCTGGGTTCAAGTCTCAACTTTGGCATGTAATGATTGTACTACTCTGGACATGTAATTTACCTTCTTAGTGTTTTAGGCAGAGAAATTTCTGACCTGCTCTGGGTAGTGGGAGTTTCTGCCTTTAGAAGTTCCCTATATTAATTAAATCAATACCTGTTCCTATGTGCTGCCATTTTGCTGGCAAAACTTAAAAAAACCCACAAAAAAACCCAAGAACACTTCCATGCTAAGATAAGGCTTTAGAGTTAGATTTTATTTGCAATAGAATTACATTATACTTAATGTTGAGATATATATGAAGCCACAGATTATGACCAAACTATATACACAGAAGCAGTGACTTTAAATTTAAATTTTATTTGTTTTTAATCTCTGAAACAACACAAACATACTTTAAGAAGTTATATGTAAAGATAGACATATGTATTAAATGTGTATACTAGTTTAAAACATAATTGAAGATGATTTTTTCACTATTTTTTCTGTACTTGAAATTTCATATTAACTGTTATAGCTAGAAGAGATCCATATACCAGTTTCTTACTGTGGATTTTATTATTACCAAAATGGCTTGTTTTTAACAACCATTTGAACAGCAATTAAATGTAGAATGTTTAAACATGAGTTTTTTCCAACTAATAAACATTTTAAAATAACTCATTTGGCAATTCATTTAAAGACATTACTGTTCCAAAAATTAACTGGTTTTATGTTCAGATGCTAAATGTTTATCTTCAAACATCAAGAAAGCTTTATGGATTTTAATTTGACAAAATATCTCAATGAACAACATGTTGTAGCTTTGGTAAACTTTTCTCTGATGTAGGCTAAACAATGAAATAATCAATATTATTCCTTGGGACAAAACCTACTCTTTTCTCCATTCCAGATGGACAGTTAAGTTCCACATAATTTCTATTAGGATCTTGACAAATGAGCAAACACAACAGGTGGAGATTCCTATTCAGGCATCAGGGCCACAATGACTCCCTTAGTTTTGAGTTATAAGACTTCGTATAGCAAAAGATTTTTTTAACCAGTGAAAGTTTTGCTATGGGTGGAAAGCCTGTGCTATATGTATAAAAACAAGATGCAAATGAAGAGCTCACAGATTTGAGAAATGAGATTGCTAGGGAAATCCAAGAGTTTTTGTTTGTTTGTTTGTTTTGAATTAACTTTGTCCATAAGGAGAACACTTCATATTGTTTTCCATTTTGAGGGTTCTGGCCACTTGTCTTCCTAAGCATATTGCACAATTATGTCTCTTGAATTTGAGATGCTGAGAATAAATTCTGCCATTTCTGGGCTTTTTCTACTTTGTATTCATATAATTGGGTCCATCATTTCATCTCATAGACCATGTGGAATATTTTCTTAGTTTGATATGTAATGCTAGTTGTGATAAAAGTGGTTTAGAGATGAAGGTAATACTTTTCATAGACACGATTCATTTGCTTCCTTTTAGTGATCTGAAATCTTTCTTTCTCTAACTTAAATTCATTGGTTCTAGTTTTAACCTTTGAAACTACATTTAATAGATTAAATCTCTCTTTTGCAAGATAATCCTTCAGCTGTTTGAAGACAGCCACTGTCTCTTCTTTTTCTAGGTTTTTTTTTTTTTTTTAAATAGTGCCTCAGAACATAATTTCCCTCACTTTCTGGCCCACCATATTAAAGGCATGCTTATGGTTTATCCAACTACAAATCTACCTAACTTACATTGGAATCACAACATCATAGAATAAGATCTGGACAATTCCAGTTGAACCTCTACATTTTATATTAGAAAATTGAGGCCAAAAGAGGGCAAGACATTTGATGAAGGTAACAACAATAGTGAGTAGCAGAGAAAAGATTTGAACTCAGAAGCCCCCAAACAAAATCCAATATTCTTTCTTATCACACACACACACACACACACACACACACACACACACACACACACACGCACACACATACACACAGATGGTTCTATCATAACTATAAGACTCTATGTAAAATGTTTACACAGCCGTCATCCAGACCAAATTGGCTGACTGCCATGCATGTTTTGCATGATTTCTGGCTGGGCAGCAGCTGTGTCTTCTTTACTTTTGATGTGTCTGCCTTAGTTGGGAAGAAGGTTTGAGATGAAGCTCTCTTTAGGAGTCTGGAACGCTATAAAGTTTTACTTTATACTATTATATATACTACTTACTTTCAAACTTTTCCTTGACAGATTCATTTTGGAGAAAGGTGTTTTTAAACTCAGAAGGTAGGCATCTTCACAGTATGTGATGATAAAACTGACAAGCAAAAAGTAACAATGCTGACAAAGTGAGAGTTTAGAAAAACAGGGATTAAAGGGCCTGAGTTCTGGTTCTGCATTCTCTGAGGTAGATGACCAGCACTGAATTATCTAATGTTTATGTGATTCATTTTCCTCCTCCATCAGAATCAAATGGGATAGTGGAATTAGCTCTGAATGTCTTGTCTAGGGGCTAGCAATTCAATCTTGATTCTACTACTTATTACCCTGTTATCTTAGGCAAATCATTTCATTTCTTTGCTAATTCTATTCAGTTTCCCATTAAATGAGTGAATCTCTTAGATGATTTCCAGATCTAAATGAGTAATCTGTAATCTTATTCCTAAACTATCCTCGGTCCACAACATTTTGTCTCTTCACTGGAGCTGTGGTGACTTCCCCCTCCCTGGCGATGTTCAGGCAAAGAGCTGATCAACCACTTGTTACATCTGATGTGGAATAGATTCTTATTTGAATACACATGTTAGACCAGATGGTCTCAAAGGTCCTTTAATACTATGAGATTCTGTGATTCTGCTTGATGCTGGCCCCACTTATTAACTGTATACAGTATGGATTATGAGCTGAGTGTACCAAGTTGGTTCTATGCATGCCTTTTATTTCCATGTTCCATGCTTGTGCATTGGACAATCATACATGCATGATTGGCATGAAATGGACCTACCGGTTTTTCCTGTGGTTTACTTTTCTACAAGGTAGTTACTTGAAGCATCTGGAGCCAACCCCCTTCCCCTTTTTTGTACTACTTCCACCTCACCTGAGAACAGAAGAGTTCAAGATTCTTTCCCCCCTCTCACACAGGCTCTGTTGAATGATCTCTAGGATATCCAGTTTTAGGCTTTCCCACCCCAAGGGTTTGGAAGAGAATAAATTCCTTTAAGGATTAGAGGATTAAGACTCTGAAAGGTGATTCAAATTCTTCCTTAAGTAGAAAGAGGAATATGTAAGGGGAAGCAGTAAAGCCTATGTATCACTCCAGTGTTTTCCCTGCAATTAAAGAAAATGATTGAAAAATATTTGAGCAGATTAAATGCTCAGGCTACATAATGATCAAATAAAATAAGAAGCTACATTCCTTAAATAATCAATTACATTGGTTTGCATGTGGAGATTAAAATCCCTACAGTTAACAGTACTGTTTTTACTGTTATAGAGAGGAGATATCCAAAAGGGCATTAACCTCTGGGATTCACATCTGGAATAGTGGCAATAAGGTTTATAAAGAGCACTTGATAAGAATCAAGGGTTCTAGTCCTGGATTCTTTCCTAATTAGTTGTCCAGGAATAAGTTGTCTAATCTTTCTGTGGCTCCCATTCTTCATCTTCTTAAATATAGAAAAAATGCTTTCTTTTTGTAAAATAGATGAAGAATGGGAAAAGAACAAAATCATATATATATATATATATATATATATATATATATATATATATATATATATATATATATATATATGTATATATATATATATATATGTATATATATATATATATGCATATATATGAGATATTTTATAACATCCCATTATTATAAAAGAAAGCACACTTTCTTTTCATGGAAAATTAGTATCAAGAGAAGTGGGGAAGAGAATTGGAAAAAAAGGTTCAGGAAAATCATGCAAAATCATGCCCATCAATTGGTAATGCATAATTGGGTATTATTAAACATAATAATAATGATAATAATTATAATAGCAATCATGATATCTAACATTGTTTATATCAGATGCTGTGCTAAGTGCCATTTAAGTGCCATTTTTTTTAGTTTGTTATTATAAGCATTCTTTCATTGGAGCCTTGTAACATCCCTGAAAGATAGGTGCTGTTATGATCTCTATTTTAGAGATGAGGAAACTGAGGCAAACAGACATTAAATGACTTTCCCAATATAACACAGCTAGTAAGTGTCTGAGGTTAGAGTTGATCTTCTGTTTTCTATTCACTGAACCATCTACTTGCTCTATGCAAGTCAAATCTGGTGTTTGTTGTTGGAACTGTATCCATAAAAGAAGAGTAAAATGTTGTATTATGAATGAGAGATCTTTGAACCTTGGGAACTTTGAACTGAATGTTTATTTGCATGATGCCATGAGTTCTACCTCTGCTTTCATCCAGTATCTGGGTGATCTTGGATAATTCATTTAGTTTCTCCTCGGGTCTCAGTTCTTCCTTCTATAAAAAGAAGGGAGTCAAACTAGATTATCATGTAGGTCCTCCCAAAATTCAATTTCTAAAATTCTTTGTCCAACCAAAAGAACTGGGCTGATTCATAAAAATCAGTTTCCAGATATGCCCCCTCCTCCACAGCATTAAGAGTAGTTTGATGGGTTGGATATTTTTGCATAATTTTCCTTTGGTGGCTGTAAAAATGAGAGGACCATTGTTTTGTTTGTTTCTCTATCTTCCATGCCCTCTTCTTCTTCTTTTTGTTCCACCAATAGCCTTAAACAAACATTCTTGTGGGTCTCACAAATAGATGTTGGGGTTATTGGATTAGGGCCTTTCAGTTTGGAGAATCTCACAGAGACACACTTGCACAGGGTTTGTCAGTAAGCAAATATTTGCTCTGCTGTTTTTTCCCCTTTTATATCTCTGGGTATATGACAGACCTCATTGGAGGTTGTTGAATGTTGTGAGAGTCAACAGAGCATTGGTTAGAAAGGTAATTAGCTTGGAGCTGTCAGAACTTCACATAACAGTTTGGAGAGTCTGTGTTGGAGGGCCCCTAATGTGAGAGTATGAAATGCACCTCCATAAACTACACATACTCTCCATGGAACTGCCTTCCGGGCAACCCAGTGAGACACAGAGAGGAAAGCAGTAAGAGCTAAGAAAAGACAAGAAAAAGAATGATTTGGGAGGAGCAGTTCATGCATTCATATAGTCCACAAACAGTTGTTGGATGCCTAGCTTCATGTTATGTGCAAGGCACTGGCTAGAAGCTGTGGGAAATAAAAAAGAAGAAAGTCTTAATCCTTAGCCCCAGAGAAATTCAACCTTCATTCTGATGTTGTTACACATCAGAAAAACAAGGCAGGGCTGGCACTAAGGATAGAAGTGGGGAGCTATAGCAATATAAGGTTCGGGTCCCTGGGATGGGGCAAGAAGGGATTATATACATGTTGTATCTATGCATAGATTGGTAACACCAGGAAATTCCACTTTTTGGATACATACATATTTATTTTGTCATGTCAAGTATTTGTGAGATAATGAATGCTCAAAGTCTCCAGCAGATAGAAGTGCTCAGTATGTGCTATTTTTAGATAATGCCAAGACTGTGTAGATATCTTATATCTAGGACAAGTTATATAATGTAGTAGTATAGGGGAAGAACTCTAAAGTGCTAATAGTTTAGAGAAGAGATAGCTCACTTCCATTGGGAGTCAGAGGGATCTCAGAGAGAGTTTTGAGAAAGAGATGGTCTTTGAATGGAACTTTGAAGTGTAGGGAGATATTGAACAGGAAGAGTTAGTCATCAAGCTGAGGATTCCAGACAGAGGGCGCAGTCCAATGAGAGATTCTTATTCTTATTCTTATTCTTATTCTTATTCCTTTTCTTCCTCTTTCTTCCTCTTTCTTCCTCCTCCTCCTCCTCCTCCTCCTCCTCCTCCTCCTCCTCCTCCTCCTCCTCCTCCTCCTCCTCCTCCTCCTCCTCCTCCTCCTCCTCCTCCTCCTCCTCCTCCTCCTCCTCCTCCTCCTCCTCCTCCTTCTTCTTCTTCTTCTTCTTCTTCTTCTTCTTCTTCTTCTCCTTCTCTTTCTCCTTCTCTTTCTCCTCCTCCTTCTCCTCCTCCTCCTCCTCCTCTCTCTAGTTCTCTGTCTCTCTTTCTTTTTTAAAGCAAATGGAAAGGAGTAGAAACTTTCTTATAAAATGAACAAAAATAATTTTGAGTAAGGGCATTGAAAGCCTCTTGATGACTTCATAAGACATGCTTAGATCTCTTTCCTTCAAATACTTTAAAGTTGAAACTCCTACACTTCCAGAGGCCACTACCCTACATTATAAAATGCAGTAGAAATAGGGTCTTGCCTAATAGATTTGTCAGTCCCAAGTCAAGAACCTATATGACTCATTCTAATCCACTAAGAGCATAATTTCCCACACTCTATAGATAAGATGTAGCAGAGATAAATTGTAGCTTCGATGTGATCTCTTCAGCATCATAGAAAAATGAATTAAAGTCCCAATTGTGTAGGAACTAATTATATAAATTATTGATTGTCCACATTTTTCTACCCTAATTTTTCACTTGTGTTTCATCAGTTGATTTTTCATCAGTTCATTAATGCAACTTTTAGAAAAAGACAGGATAGGGAACAAATTGCAAGACTAAGCTTAATTCCTTATGTATTTTGTTTGGAACTTTGATACCTTGCACCTTGAATGGTCTAGGCTAACTTGCAACAATATGTGGTTCTTGGTTATTTCATTCTATCCAACCTGATTCCTGAAGACAATATCTATTGAAAAGGACCAGGATAGAATTGACTCATTTCTAGGATAATATGATCAGTAGATAAAAGATATGAAAATAGCTTTATAATTCATTCATTCAGCAAAAATATATTGTAATTATAGTATGTAAGACATTCTAATAGAAACTGTGGAAGCAGTTCTAAGTTATTCCCTTCCCTCAAGGTGTTTGTCTAAGCCTTATTACAATAAAAACTAAGTGGAAATCTTTGAAATATTACAATCTGTCTTATAGTTTCAACTATCTAGGTTATTTATTTATTTATTAAAGTGATTTTATATTGGTGCTTAATTTCTCTGTTCTACTTCAGTGGTATAGCTTTTAAAGTATTTTTATTTTTAACATATAAACATGGACAAATGCCAATGACTATAAATAATAACCCTTAATTCTTCTGGGCTTGGCCCAATTGGACAATATGAGAAAAAATGTATTACAATACTTCAAATAATAGTCTGTGTTTCTACAGTGCTTTATTATTCACAAAGTACTTTTCCTATATCCATCCAGCTTCAACTCTTTTTTTGATCATTCACTTAGCTTTTCTATCTGGTGAGTATTAAAACAAGGTTTTCTGACTCTCTGTTCATCATTCTTCCTACTAATATTAGACTATGTTTAATCAAAGATGTATTACCAGAACACTCTCCTATGAGTCCATTACCCTCCTTTGACTGAATCTATATCAATGTCCACCAAAGAATCAACACCTATCAGCACTCAGCAAATTAGCTGACCCTTTTCTTCTTAATCCAAAGATCTGATTATTTGAAAAATTGCAGTGGCTGTTAGCAATATCAAAAAAAGTATTTATTGTATTGAACTTGGGATCAGTTTTTGCTTTATTTAATAATTTCTTTTCAAAGTCATTTGTAAGTTTGTGAGTGTTTCATTAAAGACTTTCCCCAGTGATGCTGTAGTACTACTTAGAAAGGAAGTGAGCAGGTCATGTAGCAAGAGCAAAGGCTGTTGATGGATGGCCATTTGCTGATGATGTTCACGCAGCCTACTAGTCTGAAAAAGACTATTACAGAATATTAGATGGAGCCCCCATAGAGGATTGGTGGAAGGACATGAGCAGAATAAAGTGTGATTAAGTTGTGATTTTCACTAGTGGAGGGATATACCCTCATCAATGATATAGATTTACCCATTGAAGAAGAACCTTAAAAAGGAGAGTTTAAGAGAAAAAAAATCCTAAATCTGGGACAGTACACCTAGGAATAAAATACTTATTGGTTGATCTTCAAAAGATCTGAAGGATAGCATGATTTTTCAAGTACCAAAGTAATGGTATATGGTCATAGAAGCCAATCTATTATTTTTTAACCTTTGAAAGTGAGTGTGAATCAATGATGATAACATTTCCAGCAAACTTTTTAAAAATAATATTTCACATTTGGATCAAGATAGGTGTATACTGTCACTCAAGTAACTTCATTTAGAATATGGAAGGGAAAACAGGGATAGAAAGAAAAGGTGACTAAAAAAAAAGAAAGTTATAGGCTGATGGGAAGAATGGAACATTTAGCATTCCCTACAATTGAGAAATGTAGGTGAATCAGAGTATGGCAGTTCATTGTTCTGACCAAAGAGCCAAATTCAGCAGCAGCTATGCTAATGAATGTTAAAAAGACGAATAAACAGAATACTCCCCTTTTTCCATTTTAGCTCAGTTTCATGAAAACCTTTTCACATGAACTTTGTATCCTCAATTATTTATTTAAAACCATTACATTTGACACCGTAAGATCAGTTTGGCTTCCTCACTTAGGCTAATGCATTTTGGATTATATTTGTTCTGTTTCCATTCAGGTGGGATTCTATGTGTCTCACCTTGCCCTTAAACATTTCTTTCATCTCTGTGTGTCTCCACAACTCCTTCTCCCTTCTCTTGATTAGTTTCATTTGTTCTTCTCTGTATAGTAGGAAGCCTATTGTTGTAGCTTTTTCTTCTGGAATGATTCAGACTTTCTTTAGTCTAAGCATAAACAATAAAATTCAGGTAAAAAGAAAGGTCAATTGCATATGAACTTTGAAACTTTTCTGTTTCTAATATTAAGCAATTGTATATGAACTTTTAAAGTTTTCTGGTTTCTAATGTTAAACAATTTCCATTAATGTTCTTATTTGGGAAAGACCAAGATGCCTTTTCACAGTTTCACACTAAATTTTTAATAGTAAGATGAGTCTTTTTATAATTCCTAGGGCATTTCAGCTCTCCCTCTGATCCACCATATTTATAACCCAAACAAACACTTTGATGGGATGGAGAATACCTAGTCTATATCAGTATCATACAGTTCATATAACAGGCCTGTATAAATAATTTTTACTTCCCCACTCTCCATATAATTCTCAAATTCTTTACCTTTTATTATGACCAATATTTTTTTCTTTTTTTATTCTGAATATAACAAACTCCAATTTGAATCAGCACATATGTATGTGTGTAATAGTAGTATTAGAAGGAGAAGAAGAAATTTTGAAGAATTATATAAATCTGTGGATTTCTTATGTACAACTTTGTTTTCTTTTTAAATCGATCATAAATTCAACTTGTAACTGAATGTTGTTCTCCTTGATTGAAGTTCTGTCCACATTTCCTTAATTCTCTTTTGTATATATTTTAAAAGTACTCCAGTGACCTTCTATTCATTTTGTCTTTTTAAAATTTATTTTTATATTTTTTTTTGGCATTGTCTGCAGCCTCATCTTTTTTTCCAATTAGAAAAAAAAGAAACAAAAAACACATTTCCACATTGCATCTTGAATCCATTGTCTTTCTGTTGGTAGGTATATACATATGCCATATGGTGTATATTGAAGGAATTTGGGAAGGAATCTTAGAAATAATCTTATCCAATCCATTTATTTTACAAATGGTAAAACTAAGGCATACAATGATAAAATGGATTAGTGAAGGTCAGGCAGCAAGTTAGTGACAGAGCCAGGATAAGGAAACCTTGTCTCTTAAATCCTAATCTATTATTCTTTGGTGCGTGCACACACACACACACACACACACACACACACACACACACACACACACCAACTTTTAAATATATATATATATATATATATATATATATATATATATATATATATATATTCTGATGACTAGCACTAGTCCCAAATGAATGTCTTATATATATCTCTGATCAGAATAAACGACATTTCTAAAATATCATTGAAAGCATTCTACTGACATTATCTCATTTGCTTTTTATTAGAAATGCTAATAATCTGTACATATAGTAATAGTTAGCATTTATATAGCATTATAGTCTTTGCAAAGGGTTTTACCCAGATATTCTCTCTGTTTCTGTCTCTATCTTAGTCTCTGTCTTCTCTCTCTCTCTCTCTCTCTCTCTCTCTCTCTCTCTCTCTCTCTCTCTCTCTCTCTCTCTCTCTCTCTCTGTCTCATACACACACACACACACACATTTCTACAGCTGAGTGTTCAAGTAATCTAACTTCTTTATTTTACAGATGAGAAAACTGAGATCCTAGGAGAGTAAGTGACAAGAAGAAAGCTGAAGTATTTTTTGGCCATGGCAACCCATATTTCATCCTTTGACAGTTTCCCATCACTTCTCTTTTGACTTCCAAAAATTCTCATAATTCTTTTCATTACTGCTATCCCAAAAGCACACAGATGAACTGCCTACTTCTCCAAGGAGAGAGGATAAAATAAGTTTTTAAAAACTATGATGCCTATCTCATGAACTTAAATTAAGAGATTTGGGAGAGCAACTGAGTTGAAATCCAATTCACTAAGTCTTTTTTGAGCAATAACTATCTTGCATAGCACTATACTAGGATTTTAGGGGAAACAAAAGGAGAGAAAATATCTTAGGAAGTTTATATTCTATTTAGAGAAATAAAACATGCACAAATGAAACAATTAGAGGAAATTCAAGGTAGAATATGGATGGGGTTGATTCTCCACATGGTGAGTGAACACTTAATAAAATGAAAGGTGTTAGAGGCTCTTAAAACCTGTCTTGTGTTAGAGAAGAAACCTATCATGCTAGACATTTTGCATTACTTAAGCATTCCTAGTAAAAAACAGGAAAGCAGACAACTTTTCTTCTTTCTTCTCTTTCCCTCATATTTCATTTCAATCATCCCATTGGCCAAATGTAGACACACATAAACACATTCTTCTTATTCTTTTCCCCAACAAATAAGAGTGTATCAATTCTTACAGTTGTAAACTCTCCTCTTAAAGTAAAAGTAGTTTTTCTACCCTCTTCCTTTACCAATTCCACATCTCTCTCCCAATGGCATCTTGATGTCTTTGATGTGTAGAACACCAGTTTCCTTGATATGCAGCCTTTTCCTTCCTTTATAAGACTGTCTCTCCTTTTGGTGCTTTATTTCTTTTCCCCTGTCTACTTGAACTTTCTGATCCTTCATCTCTACTCAAGTATTCAAAACCAAACCAAACGAACAAAAACCCTAACAACTTTCTCTGGCATACAGGTTCTTCCCAAGGATGTGAGCATTGTAACATGAGTGGAATCCTTAAAGTGAAAAGTTCTAAACTGAAATGCTATCATTTTGCCAACAAGATTTATTGAATGGGGGAGAAGTGAAAGGAACAATAGTGCTTTAGAAGCCCTGGAATCATACCATTTAAATACTTTTAATAAAATACTTACAAGAAGGATAACCTTTTCCCCCAACTCCAGTAAAATTCATAGTCATTAAGTGCCTACTATGTTCCAGATACTATATTAGGTGCTGGGGGATGCAGAGCCAAAAATTAATTAGTCCTTGCCCTCAAGAAGCTTGTGTTTTACTGGTGGCGGAAAAAAAAACCACCCTATATTCATGTAAATAAATTGAGAATATATGTGAAATAAATATGAAGTAATTTCATGGCAAGAGGTGCTGCTCTGAAGCTGGAACACAACATGGCCTAGAACTCATTACTCTATCACTATTCTCCTACAAAAGGATTCTAGAGCATTTTATAATTTACCAGATGCACTGAGATATCAGATAACAGTGATAGAAATAGATCATAGTCTGTCAGTATTGACAGCAAAATCTCATTCACTCACCAGCAGTTAGAATGAAAATGTAGCACCCACTAAACAATGCCCAGTTACCTAGTGAGATAGCTTTAGTATAGGACTTGGAATGCATAATGGAGTTACAAATCAAAGGGATTAATGTTGTAAGGGCCAGATGATGATTGTTCCACATCCCTGCTTCAAAAATATATTAAGCATCTATTATGCACTCAATTTTCTGTTGAGCTCCTGATGAGGGGAATGAGGGGAAAAAAAGAGAGAGGGTTATCCTATTTTTTCAATTCAGTAAGATTGTATGTATGATACAAAGGTGAGTAGAATGGACAGGGATATTATATATGAAGAAATTTAGAAGCATTTCCCAAAAAAACATATAAACAAATGCAAATTAATATATTTTACACCAGACACATATTTGATGATTGTTAAATTTTTCCTGAATTGAATTGATTAAATTGTTTCTATGAAATTCTATTTATGCTTAGTGTCTCTTATAGCTTAGTTATTCTTAGTTTTCGTAGATTTGTTTAACCCTTGTGCTGTTAAATATCTTCCAAAAAAAATCACAGCAATTTCTAACTTGAAGGGCTCTCAAGATTTCTCTCTTTCATTTTACAGATCACGAAAGCAAAGCTTTCGTGAAGCAAGGTGATAAGTGGCCCAAAACCACACAAACTTTTAGAACAGACCTTTTCCTTCTTATTCTAAGATTCTCTCTCTTGTCTCTTTGTCTTTTTATCTTTGTCTTTCTCTATATATTTTTCTCTTTCCATACACACACACACACACAAGCACACACACAAACACACACACAAACACACACACAAACACAACATATACTCTACAGTTCAAGAGGCCATGTCCCTAATAAAATTTACACACCAAAGAACATTATAAGTTTTGAATAAAAGTCATCAGATAGTTGAAAGAAGAAAAGAGTTGCACAATGTAAACAAGAAAGTTAATCATGTTGAATCCTGCATGGTCCCAGTGTCTCAGAACAACTCTTCTGAAAAGGTGTAACAACAAATGAATGTATTTTTTAGTTAACTGCCCTTTGCTTACATCTGTGGTATTGTCTGTATACTTATATGCCAACCCATGTCTCCCTTCTCCTTCAACAAGATGTAAAGTTCTGCATTTCAGTTAAAAACAATCACTTGTATAAGTACAGATTGGGATGTCTGACAATAATAATTTTTATGACAGGGATCTAGACCTTTTAGTTGCCTGCAAAGCTCAGTATGAGCCAATAGTCTGACTCATCTGCCAAAATGTTAATGCACCACAGCTGCGTAGATGGAAGAATAGGGAGGTCTGTTAGTCCCACTGTACTCTGTGTTGGTCAGTACAGATCTAAACATATTGTGTTCAGGTCTGAGATCTATATTTTAAAGGGGACCTTAACAAATGGAATATGTCCAAGAGAAAGAGAGACAGACCCCAGATGGTGAAAGATTTGGAAACAATATTTAAGGAATTTTTGAAGGGCCTGGGAATGTCTAGTCCCATAAAAGGAAGACTTACGTGTTTAGAAGGATTATATGTGACTGAAGGTATAGCTCCTGTGGATCATATTAGAAATAGTGGAACAAAGTTTAATTTTGGCTCCATATAAGGAAGAACTTTTTGGACAATCAGCATTGATTCGTCATTGAAATTGTCTATACTTTGAGGCAATGAACACTATATAATCAGACTTTTGAGATACAGAGATTGAATGACAAATAATATGTGGAAGGATTCAATCAGCGGGGTTGGATTGGATGACCTCTAAGAGCCCTCTTGACTGAGATCCTAACATGGTCTTGTATTATCCCAAATTTCATGGAAGAGTAGATAATATTATAAAGATTCTACCAAGTAGCATCAGCATGAATCTAATTAAATTAATCAAGTCATTCAGAGAGACTCTGAATCAATCTTTGGGAAAACCATTTTACCCCACTGAGAATTTCTTGACAATGTGTCAGACTTTGGCTTTTCTAAGAGGGTTTTACTGCTTCTTCATAACTCTTCTGTGTACTACCTATACAGGTACCTCATCATTACTGAGAGTATCCTGTTCTTCTCTTCACATGGCAACTCCTTCCCATCTTACCACACCCTAGGAATGACCTTTCTGAGCATAAAATTAAGTGACTTGAATAATATTAGCCCTCAAGCCAGGATTTCTGAGTCCTATTTAATAAGAAAACAACGTGGCTTGGAGACAGTGACTTTCCTGCCAGATTAGAGGCTCCTGATTTCCCATCTCCTCCCCTTGCACTAAATCCTGACTCCAAAGATGTATGTTTCTGAATATACAAATTTATTTAAAATTTGGGCATGATCTTGGAGAACCAGTTGTCTTTGATCTTGATTTATTTTTCAGATCTAGAATTTCAACCACAGGGAGGATCTCTCTTTCATTAGTTGTGGGGAAGCAATCAGAAGCCTCTCTTTGGACACTGCCAGTAGAAATGGTACTCTCCATACTCAAGATTCACAGTATCTTTTTACAATTGTTTTATTTCTCTCCCTCACTTTAGATCAATGTATTTGTTATCCTTATTTATGTAGTGGATGTATTAGAAAGGAAGATAAATGCCTGACCAAAGTAATAGCTATACAAAAATCTTCCTCCATATCTCTTCCTGAGATACAGTTTTCTTTTATGTTCTCTCCACCCCTCCTCCCCAAGGGAAAGATGGAAAAATATTATAATGTAAAGAACTTTAAAATAAGAGTAAAGATATTTGAGTATACTCTTTTTGTCCTCCTTCACTATCTACTTGTGTGACAACAAATAAGGCACTTACCTTCTCAGGTTGTTCCTTTTAGAATGTGAATTTCTTGAAGCAGAGACTGTTTTATTTTTTAGCTGAGTGCTTTGCATAAAATAAATGCTTAATAAATGCTCTGCTCATTCATTCATTCAATACTTGTTTTTCTAAACATTTTTGACTTACTTACACATAGTCCTTTTCTAAATAAAATGGGATAATGGATATAATACATTCTATTTTGCAAAGTTAAAGATTCTAGGGGCAGATAGATTTCATTATAGATAGAGCACCAGTCCTGAAGTCAGGAGGACCTGAGTTTAAATGCAGCTTCAGACACTTAACACTTACTAGGTGTGTGATTCTGGGCAAGTCACTTAAGCCCAATTGCTTCTCCCCCCAAAAAAGAATGAAAAATTAAAGATTCTAGCTGGAATTAAAGTTCCTATATTAGCAAAAGTATAACCCATGTAACTCTCCTTTATTCCCCGCTCCCTGGGGCCAACAAAAGGTATTTCCAAATATTTCTTTTTGTATCTGTTATTAAGTGTGTGTACCTTTTTATGTAATATGAAAATAGAAAAATCTCATCTTACAACAGCATAAAAAACTTTTTCTATTTTGGCTAATAGTTTAGGCCAGGGCTTCTAAAACTCTTCCTACTTACAATACTTTTCACATGATAAATTTTTATACAACCTTGGTTCTATATGTATATAAAATAGATATGCAAATAAAACATTTACTAATAATCATTGTGTGACACCATTCCCCATTGAGTTACATGAGCCCATGTGGATTGCAACCCATAGTTTAAGAAGCTTTGCTTTGGATCAGCGAATACAGAAATTACAAGTAATCTTAGAGGTTATCTAAGTCACTTGGCAGATAAAGTAAATAGATATAACAGATACAATAAAAGCATCTCTGGACTTAGAATCCAAATGTTCTAGTTTGATTGCTTACTCTGTTTGACCCTGGTCAAATGGCTTAACCTCTTTGTTTTAATTCTTCCATCTATAAAATGGGGACAGTAATTCTTACACTAGCTTCCTCTAAAGTTTTTGTAAGGAAAATATTTTATGATTCACTATATCCATGTAAGCTTTATTATTGTTACTATGATGACTAAGTATTAATATTTTATTATGCCATTTTCCTATGTTTCCTTCTTTGCTTTCTGTTTTTCTTTCTCATTTCCTTCCTTCCATTTCTTCACCTCTTGAGAACTTTCTGTCAAAAACCACAGTCTGTGCTTTTCATTGAAGAGACACACTGGTGTTGTACAAAGCATAAAGAAAACAACAGATAAAATTTGTAAGACTGTATCAAGTAAGTATAAAATAAAGGAAATACTGCCTGTCTTTCATTTGTGTCTTTGCATCCCTACCACCTGACACAATAGCTTATACATAATAGGTTCATAATCAAAACTTATTGACTTGACATAATTAGAGGGCATAAAAATATAGACATTTCCAGTAACATACCTTTACTGGAGCAGTCCATTTTTTTCCATAGGACATTTTAGTTAGAACCATCTGGTTGTGTGAGTGTTATTAATTGACTATCAGGATTACTCTGAAAAATGGAGAGTTATCTGCATGTTGTATTCCCTCTGTGTACTTCAAATTGCTATATTAGAATTTTCTTGTGTACTGCCTTTGAACAGGAGGTAGGCATAAAGAAACAAATGTTCAAAGTATTGGACAAGAAAGAAAATGGAACTGAGAATAAAAAGAGCATTGATTGGAATCGTAGGAATTGTGTTCAAATTCCACCTCCAGAGCTGTTGATTATCTATGATCTTGGGCAAGTCAGTTAACCTCTCTTTACCTCAGTTTGCTCATATATTAAAAACAAAACAAAACAAAACCAAAAAAAAAGTAGTGGTGGTCAACTAGATGGCCTTTGAAATCTCTTTCAGTTCTAAGTCTCTTATTCTTAGATCCTATAATTCTCTCTCAGAAGGGCCATCTACGTTCATAAGATTGTCACCTGAATATTTTGCCCTATGACTACTCATTTGCAAGTCTTTATTGTGTCCTAATTGGGCTCAGTCACAACTGATCTTGACTGCTATATCCAGATATGCCATATTGGCTGAAAATTGGCCTTGGAAAATCTGAATTTTTGGATTACACTCTGAGTAATGGGGAGAGGGTGTTCTTGGAAGAAGAAGAAAGGAAAGAAGAACCAGAGAAGAGAATAGAGAAATATAGTCAAGAAGAAATGATGCTATTTCTTGGATTATTAGTGGATTATTGGATTATTATTATGCTTGGATTATATGAAGAATTTGGCATGAGTCTAGTTTGGCCTCTTAGACATCTCAGTGTCTAGTGGGAGTCTAGGAGTTAGTAGTGAGAACAAGACCCCATTCCCTTCTCACTATCTCACTGTATTATTGACTGCCAATCCCATGCCAATTCCAGTTGGAAGCCAGTCATTTGGATAAGTTTGCATATAGCAAGAACTCCCTTCCTTGCCTCCAGAGTCCCCCAGGCTCTTTTTGGCTGGCTTTTATCCTGCTGGCAAGCTCTACACTTAACTTAGGATGGTCAGTAGGGAGGCTTTCTTGGTCAAGGTCCAAATCTGCAGAGTTGTCTAATGAAAGATATCTTTCTGAGCTCATAAAGAGATAGATCAGCTGTTCTTGTTATCTCTCCCAAGTGACTTACATGCCTTCACCCTTGGTGTGGGCCCAAAGCAGCCTGAAGCTGAGAGCAGGGGAAATCCTTCTCATTTTATTTCCTTTTGACTTTGAATGGTATCTTGTCAAAGTTTTGAAGAACGATGATTATTGGATGAATTTAGTGAGCTAGAAATTAATAATAATGCTTAGTATTTAAATAATTATTTTTCACAAAGACCTTTCTATACATTTTCTTCTCTGATCCTCACATCACAGCAAGCTAAGTACTTCAGGCATTATTAACTCCACCTTATAAATGAGTAAACTGAGATACAGGGTATTTCAGTATGAATATTTAAATATCCAAGTTCACAAACCAAGAAAATCAGAAATCCTGAGTCCTTATTTTAGACCACAGCAGATTTTTTATTTGTATATTCTGTTTGTATTAGACTAGAAGAAGTATTGGGGATGCTCCAGGCCAACACTTTCATTTTAAAGATGAAGACACCAAGTCTTAGACAACTCAACCAGTTTACTCAGGGTCATGGAGTTGTTAAATTGCAGAGTTAGTGTTCCAGTACTTACCTTCTCTGTCTTTAGACTCTTAGATCCCACGCCCTTTTTATTACACTAAGAGACTATTTCCACATCATTCTCTTTCTCTTTCTTCTTGCGCTCCTTCATCCCCCTATCATTCACAAAGCTCTTCAAATGTTACCATTATAGTAAATAGAGACTTCTCAGTTGTACTTATTTGATCTATCCCAAATATATTCCTTTTACTTTTCTGACATTTTTCAAGTTGTTACTATGAGCAAAACACCATGCTAGGCGCTAGGAATGTGAAGGAACAAACAAACAGTATTTTTTCATCACTTGTTTTCTACTGGGAAGTACTGGGGGTAAACAGATAAATAAGTGCAAGGTAATATGAGAAGTTTCTAACTAGTGTTCCTAATTAGTAAGAATACCTATGGAGTAACTAGTATAGCACAGTTCAACCCTCAGTTCTTTGATCTTTTTTTTTTTTTTTTTTTTTTTTTTTCATGAATTTGTTCATCCTATCCACTGGGCTTAGACTATATTCTTTGACACCTTTATTCTCCCTAAGCCTGTTGAAATCATTCTCTTCACTCAAGATCCCCACCTGTTCTATGAAGCATTTCTGAGCACTGCCTCCCCCAAACAGCTGAACAGGATCTTCTAAGAGTTCTTATAATTCTCTGAGGCTCTCCCAATGCTTATGTGTTTTCTTTTGTTTTATAGCATTTATGAATCTATTTAATTTTAGTTACTATACTCTGAGCACTTTGAGGTCATGGCCCATATCTGATCTATCTATGCTTTCTTTAGTCCCTTGTGCAATGTCTCACACATATTAGATACTTAATAAATGCTTACCGAATTGAATTAAATGTGTTAGCCTTGTTTCCTCAACAAGATGGTCAGCTGCTCCAGGGCAGGGGCCATGACTCCATTTTCTTATTTCTCTCCATAGGGACTATGCAAGGACTCTTAATGTACTCAAGATAGCCCTCTTGACTTGATACTACTGTCTTCTAAACAAAGAGGCCTGGGGGCAGGAAATGAGAATATGAGTTTGGGTTAATATATCCAGTAGTTCAAAGATAGGCTAGAGAAAAAGGTACTGCACTGGGATAAATTTTAGGGATCTGTGAACATAAAGAGAAAAAAGTCACATCTATATATTTTATTCACTTCCCTCAATTATAAAAGTAAGCAAATTTGTTATATTTTCGTATTACATTATAATAGTAAATATCTAAAAATAACACATATCCATCACTACTTAGGGATTCCTGTAGTTTTATGTGATCACAGTATACCAACTACATTTCAGTTTAATTGGTTTCTCTGGTAATCCTTTTTATTTTTAATGGATTTAAAACTTGTTTTTTTGTTTTGTTTGTTTTGTTTTTTGTTTTTGGGGGGCTTTTTTGGTGGAAAGGGTTCCATAGGTTTCACCATGCATCCAGGGGGATCCATAACACACAAAAAAAGGGTGAAGAGCTCCTGGGCTAGAGATAGAGTTGATCCTATTAAGTCATTAAAATCTAGTCTCTTGAAGAATTGGGGATGTTTGGTTCTTTATATTTCTATATCTTGTACATAGGATGATATCTGGTTCACAGTAAGCACTTAAATATTTGTTGAATGGTTGAATCAAGAATGAGTAATGCCTTTACATACAACCTGTATGATTTTTCTTGTATTTTTATTGGCTAATAATGATAAATGATCCAGCCCAAATGAGATTATTGTTCCTGACTATTTTTTTAATCAGGGAGCCGTTATGTAAACCAATACTTGCAGAAAAGTAAATGGAAAGTTTTGCTTAATAAGGTCAATTGTGTTGACAATGTACAGATTGTTTTGAGATTCAGTATCTTTTGAATTGAATTGATACCACCCATCTCTTTGCTAAAGAGAAAGCTGAACCATTCTTGATACTAAGGTGTTCTTGTTCTGTCTGAATATTTATGATGCCATCATAAACCTGTTGGTTAGCAGTTCATATCAGAACCACATTCTTCCCTGCTCTCTTAGAGAAAGATGGCAAAACTTCCATTTGCAGTAAACAAAAAAATGCAATTTTTATTTAGAGACTTGTAGGAGAGACTTTAGGAATAGGTTATAGGAATAGCTTAGAACCACATGGACTATTCTACCTTTATCATCTTTCATGGTCCTTTAAAATGAATTGAAAATTTTGCATGGTTTTTGTCATTGTTGTTCTTGGTATCTAAATTTTGCTGAGAAGAAGTCAATTACCTCCAAAACTAAAAGGGACCATCAGTCATATTGTAAGCATTCATCAGTAAAGTAGGAAATCAGCCTATAGGCCTCTGGAAGTACAGTCACAGAGCTCGGGGATCTAGTGAGCTTCATTTTAAAACCATGACACCCGTACAGCTATCCTTTACTGAGATAAATACCTTTGGAAATTTTAGGAGCTCATTGATGGGGATGGGTGTTGGGATTTATAGTTGTGAAGCTATAAGCCCCAGATTTCCTCAAGAATCATTTTACATACATACATATGCATGCATATACACTTAAATACATATATATATATATATATGTACATATATATATATATATAAATAGATAGATATTTATGTCTAATCATAGCCATATTTAGGACAGGGAAGGAGGAAGGAAGATTGACATGCTAACTTTATTATATGTTCAAAAGGAAGATCAAGTTGTACATAATAGATTTGCACTTCCATATGCTGTTATATTTTAAAAATTATTCTATATTAAAGAAATGCTTGTTTTATTTCATAAATTAAAATAAAATAAAATAAAAGATGCAGTGTCCTTTTAAGCCAGTTCATAGATATTTATTTTTCTGAGGTTGAGTAGGTAAACAGATGAAAGGATCTCTGTATCATGAAGAGATGAGAAAGCTAAATTCTCTGAATTTCAGCTATCTTCAAGAAGCATTTAATGTGTCCATTGAATACAGAATGTACCAGAGGGAAAAAAAAGTTTAATAGGTTCACTCCAGCTCTCATGGACTTTAGTGGAGAGACAAGACCTATCACAGAATTTTATTGTTGGAAGAAACATGAGAACTGCTATAGCTAAGCATCCTACAGAAGAAACTAAGACTCAGAATTAAAGTGACTCAGATATCAAGCTAGTTGGTATCAGAGCTAGCTCTTAACCATAGGCCTTAATTCCAAGTACACTATTTTTTCCACAACACCTTGTTGTTTCCTATACAAAGATAAAATATATAATAATTTATGAAAGAGAGGTGACAAGATGTCTAGGGTATTACATGAATCTAAGAAGTAAGTTTAGGGAAAGATAATCACAAATAAAATGTTATTTTGAATTTTTCTTTAAAGGATTCTTAAATATAAATGAGTAAAAACATTCTTGATAATGTTTTGAGCAAAGAAATGGAGGTGATAGAAGATTGTATTTTCCAAGAAAGATTAGTCCAGTAAGACTAAAACTGAGAGTACATGGAAAAGGATAATAGGAAATAAGTCTAAAACACATGAGTTAGTAGTTGGTTCACTGTAGTACATTGGAAAGAATGCTAGATTGGAATGACGGAATTATAAATCTAGAACTGTAAGGAATCTCAAGAGCTACCCAGTCCAGTTCCCTAATTTAGATAGTTGAAGAAACTGAGACCCAGGGAGGTTAAATGATTTACCCACCTTCATACAGGTAGTATGAGAGATAGAATTTGAACCAGCATCTCTCTAGTTATTACTTTCCAAATAGTTGAAACTATGTCCCAAGACAAAGATCAAAACTTGATTCTTACATTTGCTGGCTGTTCAGATCAAAGCATCTCATTTCTAAGTGTCAATTTGTGTATCTGCAAAATACAGATAATAACCTCTCTCATAGGATATTGAGAAAGAAATGGTTTGTAAACCTTGGAGTACTATATAACAGTTATTATTGAGTGGCATGGAATTTAATTCATTTGAATTGATTCTTTGAGGGTAACTTCTGAAGTGTTGTCATTGATGCCATGCTGTTTGTTCCTCTTCTGTCAGAAGCCCACATCCTATAATGAAACACACTAAGTACATAATTATAGTTCCAAAAGCATGATATCAGTCAAACACATAGGGAAATGTATTTGGGTGACTGTTGGAAGCTTTCTATGATACTCTTTCCAACACAACTCCTTGTCCTCCATTTCCTACATCCTCCCTCTGACCTTTCTCACCCTTTACAAGTGAGCTTCCTTCTTTTCTCTGTATTTGAAGAATTCTTTAAGTTCTCTAGGCCTCTCCAAGTTGATTCTTGAGAAAGGACTGAGAAGCTAATGAGAACTGGTAACTGGAAGAAAGCTCCTCAAGGTGCTACAGAAATAATTCTGGGTTTCTAATTAAGTATAAATAGCCAAAAGAAATAAAACAAAACAAAACAAATAAAACAAACCAACAACAAAAGATTAAAAAACAGACAATCTTTGGGTTTTCGATTTGTCACTAAAGCTCAAAATCCGGGGAAATGAATAATTTAAACATTTTCATTGTCATAATCCTAAATGTACCAAATTTAATGGGGTTATTCTATTGGTATTTAGCTGGATTAAATAAATCACCAAAAGACTATCACCACAATTGGTATAATTTAATGGATTTTGAAGCCCGGAAAACTTATCTCATGCAGTATATCCTAGGTTTCCATTGGAGAGCCAGAGGTCAATATGGTTACCCTTTACTCCCTGCATAGATTTACCTGAGTGTGTTCCACTAGAAAGTTTCCATGGCATAAGAGTAGATGAATTACTGCACAGAGAAAGTCAACAGTACTTCAAGCTCATCTAGTTTGTGTCAATAGCTGAACCCATTGCAGAAACTGAAATTGTGTTTTGTCATAAATAGTATTGGATCATTGGTAGAGAAAGTGACTAATTATGTTTATCTCTATAAATCAGGATTTTTAACCTTTTTCTACATGTATGTGGTAGTCAGGTGAAGACTTTAGATCTCTTCTCAGAATAATGTTTTTAAATTCATAAGATAAGATACATAGGGATACAGAAGAAACTAATTCTACTAAAGTACATTTATCAAAATATATATGAAAAACAAATTCATGAACCAGAAATTAAGAATTTGTCTGGAAAAGTCTTCTTGAATTACCTCACTTCTTTACTATGCATATTTATGATTGTGTTTAACTACTTAATGGATGTTTATATTGAACATTACTCATTGGGGTACCTTCAGCAAACTCCTCCCTGAAGTTAGCTAACAAGGTGACATGAGAAAAGTGGAGGATGACAAATAAGCATTGGGAGCTTCTATCAGAAAGACTTAGGCAATTTTTGCTTGAGCATTGCCTTCTTTTCAAGTAAAGAAAGGAAAAGTTAGCAGAGAAGCCAATTTTCAGTTGTTGGGTTGGAGTTCCCAGTTTAGTTTACTAAGGTGATTATTATCAGATATCATACTTTTTGAAATACTGAGTATGGAACCAAAATTTGCTAAAATTCATTCAATTGATCTAGGTCCAAATCCTATCTCTCAAAGATATTAGTAGAATGAGCCTAAGCAACTCACTTAAGATGTTAACCTGTCTTGATGGGAGGGTGAAGGGGGTCCTTTATTTGGGAGTTTCCAGTACTAATAAAATCATGATTCAAATCCCTACCCATAATCCCTATCCACTTGTGGAAAAATCAAAAAATATAGCTAATAATCTAGTAATGTTGTAAAAACTGACAAGTGAACATGATAGAATAATGATGTAAGAATGAAAAGTAATTGTATATTTCAAACCCTTAAGTGCTTTGAAAGTTTGAGGAAGAAAAAGATTAATAGAATATTAAAAATAGACTTCATTAAGGTAGTGGTTCTTGAACTGGGATTTAACATGTAGTTGGAATTATAGAGAAGAGGTAGATATTCTGGGGGTTGGAATATTCTGAGTAAAGGCCTGGAAATAAGGATGGAATTGCAAGCCATCCTGCATGTTTCCTTCCCTTCTTATTGAGAATACCCAAGAATGGCCTGACAACTTTAGCCAACACTTCTGTGAATATATAGAGGAGCATCAAATCAGGTCATCCTCCTAATTCAATCAGAAGTGTTTCTTCTGCTACTTAATCTGGAAGCTCTATAGGAAAACATTGACAATTGCAGTTGAGATTCTCATATTACTATTGATGATCACCAAAATGTCATGCTGCAAAGCTTCCATGAATCTGTTTTCTGGGGTGTGTGTGTGTGTGTGTGTGTGTCTTTCCGAGCTTGTGGGACATATCCACAATAAGTGGAGTCAGAATAGTGTAGATTTCCTTCCTAACAAATTCTTTCTTTTGATAACAAAGGTTTACCTCATGAGATTGCTAGGCTACTAAGTGTTGTAAAGTACTTCAGAAAACCTAAAATAACTAAGGTTTTCTAATAGCATTATAATTACCATTACAGTTTCATTCCCATCCATCTCTGCCTTATTGACTTGGTATGTCATTTGTGTGAGCACCAGAAAATGAGAACTTGGAGGTGGATGATTAGCTGAGCACCCAGAATCCTGGAGCTGTGACTTTCAACAGGGATTCATTTCCATTCTCAGACTGTGGGCAGACGGGTTGGGATTATATTTGTAATGGGTGAGGCTGGGCTTCCCTCAGACAGAGGAAGACCATGCTGCCTTTCCTCAATCCTTTTGCTTACCTTGAGCACTTCTTTAATTTCCACTGTGATTTCTGTCTTCCATTTGTACAATCTTCTTCCAAGCATCCCTCAGAACAAATTGCAGTGTCATGCCTGGCCTGGCCTGGAAATTGCCATCATTAATATTATCATTACCATCCTAATATTTGCAAGTATGCATCAGCCAGACACAAAACTTCACTATTCTAGACACAGCCTTTGTCCCCTAGAAAGACAAGTCTTTGTCCTATGGGGAAAAGCCTACAAGCAGTTTAAGTAATACATTGTAAAGGTATAACCAGCCCATAACACTGACCAATCTACAAAGTAATTGAGGATAAGAGATTATGCCTTTTTATGCCTCTCAGTGTCTATCCCAGTTCCTTGCACATACTCACTTAGTGATTATTAAATTTGAATGATAATATTATAGGCCTATTTTCACATGTATGCTTGCTTAATTGCTAGGGACATTATGGTTATGGCTGTGGAGAAAATGGAAGTAGAGTGAAATGATGTCTATCTTTAAGATACAGAAAATTTTTAAAAGAGAGGATCAAAAAGTTGGCAGAGATAGAGGAGAATGATACAATAATTGTACTGTTAATAGCAAACCATAGCTCTTTAAAGTTCCCAAAGCACTTTACAAAACTCAATGGCCTACCAACCTCGTGAAGTAAGTTTTATTATCCCCATTTTCCAGATAAAGAAAATGAGCCACAGGGAATTTAAGCTCTAGACCTTAGCTATTAAATGATAATATTTATTATAAAGGAAATATTCTCTACCCCAACATTGGTCTTATTTACTGTGGATGTGGCCCAAGTGTCAGGGAGTGCTATGGACTTAATCTGTTAAAATGTTTATGTTGGGATGGACTATCAAAATTATTAAATGAAACTATCTCATTTTACAAAGTCAAGAATATACTGTAACATCAAACTGGACCAAAGAACCTAGATTATGTCTGACTTGTTGTGTAACTTTTGGAAAATAACTTAAATTGTTTGAGCCATTTATCTGTAAAACTGAGGTTATGGGATTAGATGGCCACTCTTAGGTTCTTTCTAGTTCTGTATCTGTGATTCTGTGATTTTTGTCATTTTTGTTCACCTTTTTTAGTCATTTCCTACTCTTCATGATCTCATTTGGGGTTTTCGTGGCAGGCATTAACTTGCCATTTCCTTCTCCTGTTCTTTTGACAGATGAGGAAACTGAGTAAATAGGGTTAAGTGACTTGTGCAGGATCACACCGCTAGTAAGGGTTAAACCAGATTTGAATTCAGGAAGATGAGTCTTTCTGATTTCAGACCTAGCCCCTTGTCCATTGTGCCACCTAGCTGCCCAGTGATTTATGAAATAGAGCTTAGTTCTACAGTTTTGTGTTTCTAAGCTATTGAGACTCAGAGAAACAAAGGAATCAGAGCTCATCTCTCTTGGTGTATAATTTGTTGCCACTGAATATGTTATATACTTCCTAATTTCATTTTTAATAGTAATATCATGGGATTATAGGTCTCAGAATAATAGCTCTAAACCTGGAAGGAAATTTAGGGGCCATAAAGTCCAATCCCCATATTTTATAGATGAAGAAAAAAATTGAGCCAAAAAGAAGTGACTTGTCTAAGTTCACTGAGTTAATAAGTAGCAGGACTGAAATTTGAACTGAGACGCTATAACTCCTACTTTAGCTGATTCATATTGAGGTTATGATCAGCTAACCCCCTAACATTTTTATATCCAATTATATTGATCTAGTTTTCCCTATCTCATTATTGTGTAGTTGACATTAACCTATATTTAATGCTTTTGTTTTATATTTATTACCATTAGATACAAAGTACATCTAGCAGAGTGGATTGCTTATAGATGCTTATTAAATGTTCATTAAAATAAATTTCATCTTTGGGTTTGGCAAATCAGCCTGCTGCTTGAAAAGTAAATGAGTAGAATCACCATAAGTAGGAAAATGCCAGTAGTGTCCCTGTTGGCTTGTCTAAGATTTTTATCCTTAAGCCAGCATTACACATACATACACACAAACACATACACACACACACACACACACACACACACACACACACACACATCCTTATACCCTTACGCACAATACTCATGTTTCTTTCTCCCATTATTCTCTTCTTATATCTTGTATTCTCTTATTGCTTCACAAAAGAGAGCCTTTTTTAAGGTATTTTATTTTCTGATTGTTCAAAGTAATAGTGTTGAGGTCAAGAAGATCTGGACCAATCACTCACCACTCTAAACCTCACTTTTCTCATCTCTAAAATGGAGATAATAATACCTACTACTTACAGCAGTTGGGAAAGTAAAATGAAATTATATATGCAAAGTACTTCACAACTTTAAGAGTGCTATTATTATACTAAATGTCATTTATGATCAGTTGTGGTCTGCATACCATGTTATTATTATTACAGCATGACTGCCTCCTACCAACAATCCTAATAATTTTTTCAACCATGTGAAAGTAGGAAGTGATGAGGAGCTACAAAAATTGGAAGGCATAATGCTTGTGTATATGAGACTGGTTTTAAGGTTGAAATATGGCTACTTCCAATTGAATTTAAGGAGTGTCCTTTGAAATACTATTCAAGGAACCCTTCTTATTAGTACATTCTGAGAAAAAGAAAGCTTGGAAGCTGCCTTCTTTAGAGTAAGCTCTGATTTCCTAAATTGAGCTCTGTTTTTTTTTCTTCAATAAGTCAGGTCACAGACCTGATGTGATGCTATCAAGTATCCACACCTATATCTACACCCAAAGAGGTTAGAATTTTAAAGGTATAGGTGATGCATACTACATGTGTACATCAAATCAATGTAAATATAAATTGATCATTTCCAAAGAAGATGTCTACCTGCATACTGGAAAAAATAAAGTAGATTGATTCATATTGGTATTAAAGGAAGATGTCTATAAAGATTTCAAGATTATCAATTGGCCAGCTCATCATATTACTTTTTCCTCTTATCCCTTGTACTCAATGATTGATTGACAGGCTTCCAAACAAACTGTACTTCTAAACTAGATGGGTATAGTCATTGACAAAGCCTCCAAAGATTTATAGAGTATAAATTTATGATTCCCAGGTGATTGTCCTAAATATATTGACAGCTGTTGGAGGGCCCAAAGACTTATCTCATCAGTCAACCAGTAGATATGTATTAAACATTTACTGTATTACAAGTCTTGTGGACACTAAAGAATGAGAATAAAAGTGTAGTCAATCAATCAAACTGATCAATTTATTCATTCTGAGTCCTATGCAAGTGGCCCTAAAGGATACAACTAAAGTATAACATAAGATCTCTTCCCTTGAGGATCTTGCTAATTATGGAGGCCACATACACACAAGAAACAAATAGAAGATAAGGAATGAAATATGTAATATTGACTTTATTTGTTAAAAGAAGTATAGAGAAGGGAGAAATCAGTTTACACTATGGTGAAGGAAAATGTAATGGAGGACAGCAATCTGAGCTCCACCTTAAAGGATGAAAAGAATTTGAACAGAGAAGTATTTTATAGTAGATTTGATTTCAAATCTTGGAGTCACTTCTTATTACCTCACTGCACCTCATTGGGTCATAGTATTTTTATATGTAAAATGAAAGTATTAATATAATTGGGAACTGGACTGGTTGGTTTTCAAGGTTCCTTGCAGCTAGTGTCTTTTTCATTCTATGAAGGGAAGACATTCTAGGCAGATCAACAGCTTAAACTTGGGGAAAGAGTTACACAACTTGGTGTGTGCTTTTTGACATTGAGAAGATTGGCTTGCATGGAGTTTGGATTGCTAACTTGGGAAGGTATTATAAAAGACCTTGCTAAGTGGAAGAGTTTGGTATTTTTTTAATTGGGGAATGAATTTTTCTCAGAGCATATAGGGGACTTTAAAGATTTATTTACTTGAACTTCATTTAATACATGAGGAGAATCAGGCTTAAAAAAGTTTAAAGAAACAATGTATTGTGATACAGTGGCAAGAGTAGTGACTTACATTTCTCTGTTGCATAGTATGAGTTCAAATTCTGGCTTTATTATACATATACATGCACATATATATACATATATATGCACATATATATATGTGTGTGTATATATATATATGTGTGTATATATATATGTGTGTATATATATATGTGTGTGTATATATATATATATATATAAAACCTTAGGCAAAGCAAGCATTCACCTTGGGCTTCAGTTTTTTTCCTATGTATAAATAAGGAGATTGATTCACTTTCCATCTCTAAAATTATGTTCCTGAATTCCTATAACTAGCAAATTATATCACTTAGTTTTCAAACTTAGTCCAATGATCTTAGAAGTTGTATTTTAATGTTACTAATCTGATGGTGATATGTAAGACCTACTGAAGCAGACAGGACTAGATGTCTGTGGTGATCAACTAGAAGTCATTTCATTTATTCAGGCTGATAAGGGTTTGGCTGTCAGTGAGGGCAGTGTGAACAGCATAGAAGGAAAATTAAAGACAAGTAAAAAGTTTATGTATCAGGTAATCACTTGCTCAAAGTGTTCTTTTTGCTCAAATGTAGAAAATGGGAGTGCTAATCCTTGATATAGCTTCTATATAATAGACTTGTGGAGTTATTTCATTTTGTATCAAACACCTCATTATCAGTATCCAGATCTAATTAGTGTAAGTAAGCCATTGTCATCTGACCACTTGTATTTGCCCTTTCCTCTTTCCTTCTCATTTTACTTCCTAGTCAGTATGGGAACCTTCTCAGGATGAGAAGAAAAGTCAAGCATAAACTTGTGGGTTCCCATATTATTAATGCTTATTATATAAATAATCATCATCATATTATTAAGGCAGAAAAAGAGCTTGAGGATGCACTGGACAGAGGGCTACTCTTCTCTGCTTGGATCTTCTCAGATGCTTTGCTCCAAATCCCAGCCTTAGACCCGGTGTTGATGAGTGTTGGGGCTCTTCTGGGACTGTTGTCTCATAATTACATTGCAGCTTTGTCTTTCTGCTTCCCTCACCCTGTGAGTGGTCTTTATTTCTGTGTGGGAGAATTACAGTTTGGTTTCTTTCTTCTACTTTTACTCCAACACAGAACTCAAGATTTGTGAATCACATAAGGCGTTAATACCACATAAGCAGCTAGTGTAGGGTTAGAAAGACCAAGCTGTTAGTTCCATCTCTGTCAGCAGCAAGCTTTGTGATCATCAGCACTTCTAGATATATTTCCTCTGTCTACATTATTTACATGTTGTTTCCCCATCTAACATGTATACTCCTTGAAGATTAAGGATATTTTTACTTTTAATTGCATTTCTATCACTAAGTACATAGTAAGCACTTAATAAATATTTGTTGATTGAGATGATATGTTCTAATCTAAAAAAGAGAACAAGAACACTTTAATTTGCATTTCATGGAAACTTAGAGGTAACTGGCATTTTAAAAACTGTCCAATCTAACACTTTCCATATGACAGGTGAGTCTGAAGCCCAGAAAAGGAAATTGATTTGCCCAATATACTGACTACAAGATGACTTAGAGGCTATTTATTCAGTTTCTTTGTTTTTCAGATGAAGAATCTGAGACCCCTAATTCAGTTCCCTTTCCCTTTTCAGTGTCATGGTCTCAAGAAGCCTTCCTGTCCCCTAGTACCTTTTGTTAACTGAACTCATGATGAAGGGCCTTGGTGAAGGCACAATCTTGTCAAGACCTCCTAATATATATTTTTTTTTCATTCATGATTTCTTTCTTTCATTCATTCGTTGAACAAATATTTATTGAGTTTCTTAGGAACACTCTTGTTTCTAAAACACACCTTGTTAAATATTGACAGAGGCAAAAGGCACACTGGCTGGGCCTGCCACCTTCACTGCTGCTACCGACGTCTCACCCTCATGGGGCGGGTTAGAGGTGAGCCAGCAACAGTTACTGCTTTCTCTGTTTTCCATAGAGCTAGGAACATAGCAAAATACCTAGGCATAGCCAAGTCTTGAAGGATATATTTTTGAAACCTGAAGTATGGTACAATGGAAACAATCTTAGATGAAACATCAGTACAGAGACTGGGTCCTAATTCATATTTTCTTATTGGCTTAACAACTTGCTTTGACTCTGGGCAAATCTCTAGACCTCAGTTTCCTTATTTTTAGATAACTTATAGTAGAGTTAACACATAATTATGAGAAACTAAGTAGGAAAAAAAGATAGGAAAGCTTTTTAATTAAAAAAAAAGAAAAATCTTAACCATTTCATGATGGATCCCAGCTATACTCACTTATTCTTATTCTTCAGACTGTACCATATCCTCACCAATAACTTTACTCTTATATTGGTACCCTCCTCTATGCCTCCACTTTCCAGTTCCATTTAATAATTTTTCTTTCCATATTAAAAAGTAAGCTTCTTACACCCTTTGATCCAGCAGTTTCTCTACTCCAAAGAAATCATAAAAAGGGAAAAGGAACCATATGTGCAAAAATGTTCGTAGCAACTCTTTTTATAGTGTCAAGGAACTGGAAATTAAATTATTACCCATCAGTGCGGGAATGGCTGAATAAGTCATGGTATAAAAATATAATGGAATATTATTGTTCTATAAGAAATGATAAGCAGGATGATTTCAGAGAGGCCTGGAGAGACTTACATGAACTGATGCTGAATGAAATGAATAGAAACAAGAGAACATTGTACACAGCAACAAGAAAATTAAATGATGTTCAGTTTTGAGGAATGTGGCTTTTTTCAACAGTGAAGTGGATTCAGGCCAATTCTAATAGACTGATCATGGAGAGAGTCATCTGCATCCAGAAAGAGGGGACTAAATGAGGATCACAACATATATATTTTCATCTTTTTGTTGTTGTTGTTATTTGCTTGCTTGTTTTTTTCTCTCATTTTTTCCTTTTTGATCTGATTTTTCTTGTGCAGCATGATAAATGTGGAAGAATTGCACATGTTTAATCTATACTGAATTACTTGCTGTCTAGGGGAGAGGGAAAGTGGAAAGGGAAGGACAAAAATATGGAACGCAAGGTTTTACAAGGGTGAATACTGAAAACTATCTTTTCATGTATTTTGACAAATAAAAAAGAAAGTAAGCTCCTTATATATAAGGACCGACCTTGTTTTATTATATTTTTATCTTTAGCATTTAGCCCTTTTCCTGGAATATTGTAAGCATTTAATAAATGGAGCTCTGTGTCTGTCTGTTTAGCTATCTTATTATCTATTTATCTATCTATTGTCTGTCTGTCTATATGTCTATCCAGTCAATCAACAAGTAGCCATTGTTTGTTACTCTGTGCTCGAGGTTTTAGTAAATATATAATGGATCCTTTGTCCTTAAAGAGAGTACAAAATCAAAATGGAGAAATAAGATTTAGAACATGAAATAACTAGAAATCCAAAAATCTTAATGCAAGCTTAAAGTCATACAAAGATTTGGGGGGTCCTCTATATGTCATGGTGATTATATATGTCTTTGTGTTACATATATATATATATATATATATATATATATATATATATATATAAATACATATAAATATATAGATGTGTTTTTATCCATACACATTCCCCATTTTAAAAAGAAGGAAGCTGAAATTCAAAGAGTTTATACTGCTTACTCATGTTCACATAGCTAGCAAGTATTGAACCTACTCTTCTTCTAACTCCAAATGGACTGTATTTTCTAATATTCCAACTCATGGCACTAAAAATAAAGGCTAAAGAACAATTTAAGAAATTTGCTCTTTACTCTTATAGCTCCCCCCCCCCTTGTTTAGGCCCTCATAATCTCTCTTCTGGGTTATTGCAATGGCATTATAATTGATCTTCCTGACTGGTGTTTCTTCCCATTCCAATCAATCCTCTACTCAACTGCCAGTAATTTTCCTAAAATTCAGGTGTGACACTTTTACTCAGCAAACTCCAGTGGCTCCCTATTACTTCCAGTTTTAAAGTCTTGTTTTATTTTAAAGTCCTTCTCAGCCCGACTCCTTCCTACCTTTCCAGTTTCCTTACTTATTTATAATCTATATTCCTCTATGCACTTCCATGTTCATGCACATACCCACACATGACACACTGTCACCAAGTCCTACATTCCTGAAATGCTCTCTCTCCTCACTTCTGATCTTTTGCTTATTTAAAAACTGAACATCAATCATACCTTCTGCAGAAGACCTTTTCTAGTCTCCTCTTATTCTTAAATAGCCTATTACTTCTGAAATTTCTTTCATTTATACTGTATATGTCTTGTATCTATGTAGTTGTGTAATAGTTCCTTGTTAGCTCCTTGTGACCAGAGATCCTATATTTGCTTTCTTTGTTTCTTTAATGCTTTGTTCAGTGCCTGGCACATACTAAGCACCTAATAAATGATTGTTGACTGGCCAGTTGGTTGTGTTATAGGACTTCAGACAAGGATGGGGAGAGAAATTTGATTAATAGTAGGAGGCATTCTTGATAGATGAGATTTGAACTGGACCTTGGAGCAGAGCCCTAAGATGTTTGTAAGAATTGGGAGACTCACCAGTAGAAAGACAAGCAACAGAGTTAATCGTTATTTGCAAGAGGAGCATTTTTATACAAGTGTGTCATACAAGGCTCTTTACCTATTTATTGAGTTCAGACAGCAGCACTGTGAATTCTTCTCTGACATGTTCAAATGGAACTCACTAGCCTCCTAATGTTGAGAGTTAATGCCTGTGTCTGACTGGTGGGAATTTAGCCTTTTAAGTTTCTTCTGAAACTAAGTAAATGCTAAATATTAAATATAGTGAATCAAAAGATATGAATCCTAGTTCCAGCTCTGTTGAAATTAGCTACAGGGACTGAATAAGTCAGTTTACTTCTTTTGGAGTAATTTCCTAATTTATAAAATTAAGGGCTTGTATTGAATTACGTCTAGGGTCCTTTCTACTATAACATCCAGTGCTTTTATTAACATATTTGCTATTCTTAATATATGTACCCCACTCATTATCCTGCTACTCTCTGCATCTTCCTTTAATATTTGTCCCTGTTTTGTCTTCTATTGGACAGGATATTCCTGATTTTGCAAGAAGAAACCATGTCTCTGGTTTCTAAGTTAAGGTTTTATAGCTATACCTCCACACCCCACTTTCCTTGCAGCCATAAACCTCCCCCCAAAAAAAACAACCGATGATATTATAACATATTGTAGATGACAATGGTTGGCAGTCATACTATGACCAGGACTAATGCATAAAACAGCTTTGGAACTCAGCACTTATCACTAAATGTCAAATCTAGAACAGTTAGACTTATTTAGCTCCCAGGGACTGAATAAGTCAGTTTACTTCTTTTGGAGTAATTTCCTAATTTATAAAATTAAGGGCTTGTATTGAATTACGTCTAGGGTCCTTTCTACTATAACATCCAGTGCTTTTATTAACATATTTGCTATTCTTAATATATGTACCCCACTCATTATCCTGCTACTCTCTGCATCTTCCTTTAATATTTGTCCCTGTTTTGTCTTCTATTGGACAGGATATTCCTGATTTTGCAAGAAGAAACCATGTCTCTGGTTTCTAAGTTAAGGTTTTATAGCTATACCTCCACACCCCACTTTCCTTGCAGCCATAAACCTCCCCTCCAAAAAAACAACCGATGATATTATAACATATTGTAGATGACAATGGTTGGCAGTCATACTATGACCAAGACTAATGCATAAAACAGCTTTGGAACTCAGCACTTATCACTAAATGTCAAATCTAGAACAGTTAGACTTATTTAGCTCCCTGGTTTTATAGAAGAAGTGGAAATTCAGTGAGATTCAATATCTTAATAAAGATCTCTTGATTTAATGGTAGATAAGACTAGGATCCAGGCTTTTGAAATTAGAGTCAATTGCTCATTATATTAGAGTAATATTACTCTTTCTTCTAAATTGTATTGCTTTCCAGGAAGTGTTTCTGCAGGACATTTTAGCTTTCATGAACAGAGGAGCTAAAGACAAGATGAAATGAAACAGAAAGGGAGATGTTAGTCCCATTGGGAAATGACTCTTGCTTATTCCAGGCTGTTCCTTAGGCCACTCTTTCCCATAAATGGATCCATACCAGGAGTGTCCAACCCTTTGCTGGAGAACATATTTTTGGACAAGAAAACAGAATTAGATATTTGAAAGCTGAATGTTTATTCCAGCAGAAATCCATGTTAAAGCTGCTGACCTATCAGCACCTTTACTCAATAAACAACTGTCAAGGATTTGATTAACTGAGTCTCCCCTTCACTTTCCCCTCCCTTTTGGGTTATTTGTTTTATTACTCTTTCCCTGGATGGCCTATAGCTTTAGTAAGCTCTTGTTTACATTGGAATTATAATGAAGTTTTCCAGTTATGTACCCTATAACAGGGCCCATTCCAAGGCAATGATCCTTTTAACCAGCTCAGCTGCTACTGGAGGAAACAGTGCTGGGCTAAACTTGAGAGTCAGGCTAGAGCAGGCATTCTTAACCTGGAGGCCATGTATTTATTTTGTTGGAAAAAAGATAACTCTTAATGTTGTTGTTTAATCATTTCATTATATGACTATAGAAGTTGGATGGTCCTAGAGATCAAAAAAGTGACAATTCTAGCTTTGTTTACTTGAAGTATGAACATGACATGGTAGAAAAAAAAAATCTAGATTTATAAACATCCAGGTCCACATCCTTGCTCTATTACTTATTATCTTTGTGCTCTTGAACACAATTTATTTTTCTTAGATTTAGATTCCTTATCTACCAACCAGGAGATTGGATTCAATGACCTTTAAGATCAGTCTGTGAAAAGACACTTACGCTCTTTGAGCTTCAGTTTCCTCTTCTGTAAATCAGTATCTTTGTCTCTGATTTTCATATTTCTTCAGATAATAGTAGGGAACTAAATAAGATAAAGGTCATAAAGGTACTTTGAAAAAAATGTGTGTCATACAAAGGGAGGATTGTTGTCATTATTGGTTGAAATAGCTAAATATTTGTAAAGTGCTTACTGTGTTCCAGGTACTGTGCTAAATGCTTTACAAGAATTATCTCATTTGATATCCACAACTACCTGGGAAGTCGGTATTATTATGATCCTCATTTTATAGTTTAGGAAAGCGAAGCAAACACAAGTTAAGTGACTTGGTATCACACAACTAGTTTCTAAAACTGGATTTGAACTCAAGTCTTCCTGAGTCTAACTTAAATGCTCTGCCACTGTACTACCTACTTGCTATATCAGCATTATCATTAACTTGGAGTGAGAGTTATGGAAGGTCTTGTATTGGTTAGAATGGAAGATTCCCTAAGTTTTCTTAAATAAGCATCCCCCACAAACATTTTGTTTGTTTATTGAAGAGGAACTATCTGTCCCTAAAGGCAGTGACCACAGAGATAGCATATTAAATCAATAGGAAAATAGATTTTAATTCTCAAATTTGAATTTACTGATACCTTCTTGGGTAACTAAAAGCAGGTCCATCTGTGGTTTACTTCTTAGGGATATATTATCTGAAAGTTTGGCTGTGTAATGTCTTTGATTAGGATATGGTAGAATTTGACACAAGAAGAAACATATTTCAGCCACATGGGTGTTTGACTAGAGTTAGTCAAAACCAGGAATCAATGGGGTTGCTACTCCATCCTTATTTGTTTCAGGAAATAGTATCTCTTTTATTTCCTCTTGGGCATCTCTTTACTTGAAAAACACCAGTCTATTTCACTTTGGGATTGGAGTCCACTTTCTGGGATGAGAAAATCTAGGGCAGAAGTGAAAGGAGATTTGTTCTGTCTCCCATGAGCTGTTGCTTCCAAGAGCAACGAAGGCATGTTGCAAGTAGGTCTGTGGAAAGTGAAGGTAGATTCCATTTAATGCTCTTAAGTGGACAGTTATACAAAACTAGATCCTGAAGACTTCTTTCATCCCATATGTTTTTCAAATCTCTCAAGGCCAAACTCAGATGATACTTTCTCCAAGAAACCTACCCTAAGTCCTACAAACCCTATCAATCTATCTTTACTGTCCACTGTAGATATTGTATATATCATGAAATTTAGCTGTATTAATTTTTCCACATTATTTATTGTTTATTTATTCATAGGTATGCACACCAACTGTTCCCATTTGGTCCTGTGAAGGATAAAGGAATGAATCCTACTGTTTCTCTACTCAGAAAATTTACCATTTAAGGGGAAAATAAGGCAGATACTCAAATACCAAGTTGTTTGGAACAAAGATCATTAAGAGAGATATTAAGTGCTCTGTTTTGTTTCTCCAAATCTAAAGACTTTATATTATAGCAAAACCTTTCTACTGCCAAATATGGTCATTTATTTGGGGACAATTTAAAGTGCTCAGTACAGTGCCTAGTATGTAGTAGGCATTTAATAAATGCCTCCTTTTCCCTTTCCTTTCCTCAGTATTACCTTTCCCTTCCTTCTTGAATTCTTTGTAAAACTTAGCAAAGGTGTGGTTAGCAAACAAATAAAGTCCTGTTAGATTGAGTTGAAACCAAGGATCCTAAGGAATCAGCACACACACACACACACACACACACACACACACACACACACACACACACACACACACTCATCCCTTAAGTCATGTGTGAATTAAATCTTTTTTTTAAGTGTCTCCATCCTAGGTAGGAACTTCTTGGGAGTTTTTCAAGCTATGGCTCATGGGGTAGTTATAAGCCATAGTTATGGGCCAGGTGTGGCTCATTCAGCCAGTCACTGAATACTATTTGTAAGCACCTGAGATATTAATAATATTCATACACTGCTTTACAATGTGCCTTTCTCCCTACAACCTCATGAGATTGGTACTACTGTACTCAATTGGATTTCATCTATGTATGTACTCCCTGATACAATACCTATCATAACTCACCCATGCACTCCCATGCTGCATGAGTTCTGTCCATAACTTCTCATAGATCTGCTATGGGAGGGAAGCATCCCAGCATGTTAGGGACCTTCCTACTAGTTATCCCTCACTTGAACCCTCACTGGTCTGTTTTTTTTTTAATATACATTTCTAATAAAATATATCTATCATACTAATTATCCTGGTACAATTCCTAGCTTGTGACATGTGACAGTCTACTCAATTATTTTCCCCATTTTTTAGATAAGGAAACTTGAGATTCAGGAAACCCTAAATTATATATATATATATATATATATATATATATATATATGGCTACTAAGTTGTGAGTCTTTGAACTCCATATCTACTGCTTTTTCTAATCAACCATGCTGTATCTATTAAAAGAATCACCAAATTAGTATCATATTTGAATGATTATACTTGTATGATTATTCACAATTCACATTTGTGAGTTCTAGATGGATTCAGAGGAGGGAAGAGTCACTGGACTGGTGGAGGCTAAAGAGGCGCTTCAAGTAGTTCAAGAAAAGACTTGAACTAAATCATTAAGAATGGGAAGAATTTAGCTAGTTGGGGCAGGGGCAGAACATATTATAGGAATGGAATATGTGAAGTTGTAAAAGTAAGTGGGAATGAGCCTCAGTTTTCTTCTCTGTAAAGTGGGCATAATTCTTGGAGTACCTCTGTCACATGTGAAGTACTGTGAAAAAATTGTGTTGTAATACTTCAAGTGATGTGAGCTGCTGACATCATTTTTAGTTCAGAGGAAAGGGAGAGAACTCAGTGAAGTCAGTAGTGGCCCAGGAATTCAATTACATTTAACAAAGCTTTGTTTTATGTCAGGCATCTATGCTTGATGCTGCTTTAAACCCCTGCTTTTAAAGAGTTTAGAGCCATTACATTCCACTAAATAACAAGCCCCTTTAAGGGCAAAATCAAGTTTTTTGTCATTATATTCCAGCATTGTGCTTCGCACCCAATTTAGTTTTTAGTAATAATTTGATTTGATTGATTGTTAACTGACAATTTGTCCAAATATTTTCATGATCTTGGATGAGTCATTTAATCTTCATGATATGGTCCCCTGTAAAATAAAGGGGTTAGACTAGGTGCCATTAATCCATGATTCTATGTTCATGAGATGAAGTTATGGATTTGAACTTACCAAGGAGGAATCAAGGGCATTTGATAACATGACCTAGACAGGAGGAAGGAAGGTGCTTTAGGCAGGAGGTATTAAAGAATGAAGCAGAGCAGAAGTCTAGGGATTAAAAACCAAATGAGGAAAGACACCATCTCAATTCTTATTTCGCATAATATGAGTAGTTTTTATTTGTCAGCAGTTGTCACAAAAACCTTTGTGGTTTATGGCATTCTCCAGTATTTGTTACAATGATGAGTCTCCCTGATTTATGTCAAAGCCCTGGAGAAAAAGAAGGGGCTTTGCAGGAAGCTGATGGAAGGATTCTCCATATGTTATAATTTATAAGAAAATCCAGATCCCAAGGCCTTTCATCCCAAAGAGTAGTCACTTCCTCACCATCAGCACAGTTGAAAGATCAGTACAAAATTAGATCCAGGCTGGGAGGCAGAGTATTTGGATTTTTTTTCAGCCCTCTCATAGATTTCCCATGTTCCTGCTTCATCCCTCTTCAGTTTGTGGCAATTTTATATCATATACCTTCATAATCACAGTTGTTATTGTTATTCTTACTCAAATTATCTTCAACTTTCCAACAAATTGTGTTCTAAATATCAATTTCTACGTCATGTTAGGAACTAAGAATGAGTTATACAATAGGAAAAACATTATATATCTTTCAGTTGATCAATAGGTACTTTTATATTCCATTTCTGCTATGTGCCAAGCATTGTGTTAACCCCTAAAATTCAACTACAAAAAATGAAACAATCTCTGCCCTCAAAGAACTGACATTCTCATAGGAGATATGACATGTACCAAAAAATACAAGGTAGTTAGGGAGAGAAGGCACTAGCCAGGGGATAGGTGAGGAGAATTTATAAGTAGAAGGTGGTATGTGAGCTTCTAGAAAGAAAGCAATTCTGTAAGACAGGTAAGAGAGGAGTGTCTTTTCGGACAGTGGGGATGGGGTAGAGTGGAGAGTAGCTAGTAATAAAGCTGGCAATAAAGCTGGAATACTTTAGAGATTGAGAAAGTCTTTAGAAGATAAACAGAGTAGTTTGTATTTTATCATAGAAACAAAAGTGAGTTTCAAGAAGAGGGGAGAGATATGGTCAGCTTCAAACCATCGTACAGAAAGTTTCTTTAAATTCAAATATGACTGAACCATAGAATCATAGAATTAATATTAGCTAAGATGACACCATGTCAAATGAAAATTCCTCAGGAACTTTGTACCCTGATTCCAAGGAGGGGAGGGGGGAGAATATGAACTCAAAATACTCCAATATACTATTAACATTTATTTAATGCTTTAATATTTGCAAATAATATCTCTTTAGATCTTCACAACAACTCTGGGAAGTAGGTACTATTATTATCTCTATTTTATCAATAAGGAAACTGAAGTAACAGTTTACGTGATTTGTCCAGGGTCACACTGTTAAGAAGACTCCTAGGTGGAATTCACACTCAAGTCTTCCTGACTGCTATTTCCACTGTACCACTCAAAATCAATTGCCTGTGATGGCCCTGATGCCTAAAGGACTCTTCAGTCTTGCACACCTTACTCTCACTTAAATACATTTTACTAGTATGTCATGGCCTGACCTCTTTGATGCTATGGTCCTCTTCCAGAAAGAAGGATTAGCTCACTGTGTGATTTTGGAATTAACCTGTTATCTCCTTGGGCCACAGCGGGGCTTTTTTGGTTTTTGGTTTTTGTTGTTGTTGTTGTTGTTCTTGTTGTTCTTGTTTTACTAGCTCTGTCAAATAAAAGTTGAAGGAGATATTCTTTATTACTGCTTTTCTCTCTAATATTTTGTGGTTCTCTCTTAACTATAAAAGTAGTACTATTATAGGTATATAACAGTACGGTATATAACATGGTATATAGCAACAGCAGTACACACAGAAGCAATGACCAATTAATTTACATATCCTTTCCAGGAATGATCTGATTTGATTATTTGTTCCTAAGTTTAAGACTTCAGAAACTAGAGGTAGAAAGTAGGTTGGAATGGTATGCATGTCTGGAAAATAGTCAAAAAGCATTTCCTTTGAATCTGGAGTGGGCTAGATATGTTGAGCTCTCACCAGTCAGGTTCTACTTAAAGCCTCCAATGGGAGGGCCTTGTTGAAAGCCAAATTAGCCATTTTTCATTGGATTCCCATTATATTAGAAGCTTCTGGAGGGCAGATACTGTCTTTTGCATCTTTTTTATGTTCCTGGGAGCTGACACATAATGGACACTTAATAAATGTTTATTCATTTCAGAAAAAAATTCCTACAAGTTAAATTAAGCAACAAGAGTTCTATCATTCCCATTTTATAGAACAAGGAACCAGTTACTGACAGGTCCATAACTTGAACCCAGGTCTCTCAACTCCCAAGCCAGTGCTCTTTCCACTTAGACCAGCTCTTTAGATGAAAGAATGGTGCTTTATGCTACTTCAAGTGCCATCAGTGTGGAATACAGCTATTGTTGGACTATAAAGTGTGGACAGTTGCAAATTATCTTTATAAAGAGTAGAGGGTAAATCACTTTTTCCCCCTTTCCCAATGACAGGGGTTAGAATCTTATCTTTGTGTTTATTCGTTAAAAAACCTCTCTTTTCTCTAGTTCTATGGAGCAGCTGTTGAAAGTACAAAGGATTCATTTTAATTACAGCGCTTTCCCTGCCTAGCTAAAGTGAAACCCTAGTGAGCAGTCAGACAGCCTTGCGACACTGAAGCTCTCGTCCCCTGTCTGAAGTGTCTCTCTCTTTTCAAGCTGAAGGAGTACAGCCGTCGGTAAGGCAAGGAAATCTAATTATATGGCACGTGTTCTAATTTAAGATGCTGTAGGTTGCTAAAAGTTGGAGAAGCTTCACATTAGGGCAGACACTCACCAAAGACCACCGTGTTCTTTGAACCGATAAGAAATGGATATGGCAGAACCCTCCCACTTCCCCCTCCCAATTGTCCCCCTGCCCCTACCTTGAGCTAATTGACCCAAGACTGAAAGGTATGGCATTCTGAGCTTTGAAGCAGGGCATTCACTCAGCCTTGAAAAAAGCCACTTGCTTACGTGCCATGGACAAATAACTAGATTGGCCAATGAAGTCACAAAGAAGGGCAAAGGTCATGGACTCCAAGAACTGTAATAAAATGTAAGATTTCTGAAGGACCTTAGAGATCATCTACTTCAAGACCTCCATTTTTTAGATGCAGAACTAGAAAGTCAGCAAGATGAAGTGATTTGTTCGGAATCAAAGCTTTCATGTTGGGGAGCCAAAACTCCAGCCTTCTGCCTCCTGCAAGTTCATTGTTTTTTACTCCTCTAAGAGGTTTCCCAAATAAACTTGCTAGGGAGAAGTTTGGCAAGATCCATATTTCTTATGGAGATGTGCCCTGAAATTAATAGAAACCCTTGACTTCAGAAACAACACTGCATCAGCTGCATTTCTTAAATAATTTTTGGGGGGGGGCACTTCACTTCCAGCCTATATACCATCTAGCCCCTCAGGGTGAAGGGACTCAGCCAATGTTACTCATTTAACAAATTACCTTTTCCATTGAAATAAATGTTTCCTCTCAGGTGTTAGGAAAACATTCATTCCTGGTAGGTGAAGCCAAGAAAGATCCAGGACTTTGTTTAAAAGAGGAGCTTAAAAAGAACTCAGATTGGCCTAGCTAACCTGTTCTCCTTTTCTAGCTAGATCTATATAAGTCTTTGATTTAATCAGAATGACCCAGACTTTCCATAGTATATTTAATGCCTGTGAAAATGGTTGTACTCTCACTTGTTTGTTTTTGTTTTTTATTTGCCACAGTGACAGAGTGGTCTGGTATGTAGCCATGAGGCAATAACCAGAAAATAGAAGGACAATTAAATCTTAGTTTTATCCCTCAAAATATATACTTTTTTGGCTACAAATTCACATGTAATAAAATGTGGAAAAAATCACCTTTTATTTTACTTCATAAATACCTGGAGGTGAAGGAGAGGGAGCGGTCATGAAGGAGGAAAAGATGGGTTACAGCCTGGAGACCATAACAGAGACCCACTCCACATGAAACTCACTGCTGCAAAATGATGCAGTGCAGTCAGGCTCCTTTTATGATCAGAGAAATGACTGTTTTTATAGCACAGTAAATAAAACCTGCTTTTGGAGCTCTAGGTTTACTGCCAAAAGGGGGAAGGGAGAGAGTTTTGTTTTTCCTTTTTCTCTCCCCAGTCTCTTGAAACTAAGAAAGATGGGTGAAAGAGTTGAGGAGGATAGTGGCTAGATAATCTAAAGAAATGCCTTGATGGATGGATACTTGGACAGATAGACCATTTGGTCTGAATTTGGTCATTAGTGTAAGGAGAAAAATATCTCTTCAAATGCTGTATTCCAGGATTCTCTAGGCCACTGAGAAGTTAAGTGACTTGATCAGGAATGGTTACACAGGCATCATGTGTTAGAGGTGAGATTTAAACCCAGGTTCTCCAGAGACTAAAGAACTCTGGTCACCTTGCCACACTCTATGTTGGTAAAAACCCTTGCATAAATTGTATATGCATGCATATTATATCACATATACGTATATGCACATACATATTGCCCCTATGTATCACATGATGATTGTGCAAGGAATTCAGTATTTGCCAGTCATAATATTACTTAATAAAACAATAACAATAATTATGTATTAATTATAATAATTTATATAGTAATTCCTTAGATTAAAAGCCTCCTCCAGTTCTCAAAAGCTATGCCAATGGATTAAAAGCTCTTCATAGGAAGATCCAACCAAGCCAGAAGAGCAAGTTAAAGAATAGTGATTCTAAATGTGTCTGTCTATCCATATCTGTATTTCTGTATGTCTATCTATATGTATCTTTCAGTCTATCTATCTATCTCTTCATCCCTCTGTCTTTTTATTCATTTATTTAGCCACAGAATTCCAAAGATGTAGGGGAATTTTACTGGCAAAGAGACTGATTACACCAAGGAAAATATGGATCCCTAAAATACTGGAGTTAGAACAGTTTATAGTATTTGAATCAACTTCATAAATTTTGATTATATTTTTTATTTAGTCTCAGTGAGGAAGACAGGGCACTCATTGCTATTTTAAGTTTAAAGGTTAGATAAGTAAGACTCAGAGAAATTAAGATACTGGGACATTGTCACATAGATAATAAGTGAAAAGATCAGGACTTAGTTAACTATTACCTGGGAATGCTGATGAAGAGTACATCATAACTAGTAGAGAGGTTAAAGAATGGGAACAAGGCCCTCTCAGTTTTCACAGGAGACTTAACCTCATGTTTTTAGATCAACAAGTTCATGGCTGCTATAGAGACAGAAATTTGTTTCCTGTTCATCTGGTAGTAGCAAATGAGTCATTTCTTGACCTTACATCTGAACTCTTTGTGAAGACAAGAATCAGCAGGTCAGAAGAGCTACAGAGATATGTTGAAGATGCTATGCCTTTCAAGAGCTGTTGCTGGATTGCTAATTCTATTGCATGCCAATGTTTTTGTTGAATGCTTATTTTGTTGTATTTTGCTATCAAAGGTAATCTTATAATCTTTTGAACACCTGTGTTAATTTGGACATGACTCCATCCTGTTTTTAGTCTCAGTTTTCTCACATGTAAAAGGAGGGAGTTGAATTATGAATCTGAGATCCTATCCATCCCCAATATTGCCTACATCCTGTTACCATAGCTAGAGAGGGTAAGATGAGTCAATACTTGGCACAATGGAGCCTAGTCTTGTGAAGACTGCATTTCTAAGTCTAGTTCAACTGTCATTGAAAATAACCAGTATATGCAGTCTGATGGTTTTATGACATATTGTATACCCCGCCCATTAGTATGTAACATGAGCTATCTAAAATGTATTTCATTCTATATTTTAACATGCAGAGCAGCTAAAACACACCCTTAAGTCTAAATTAGATTTGAGATAATACAACTAGAAAGATTATCCAGAGACAAAGAGGGCACTTATGTTTCATCTCAAATAGGAACACTCTCTGCCAATGAATATTAGCATAGCCTGAGCAGCATGTTTTTGGTGTTAAAGAAATCCCTGGGACTCCAAGAGTTGACCTATCCAGAGTCATACATACAGTATTTGTCATATGCAAGATTTGAACCATGTCTTCCTGATTCCAAGCCAGTTCTCTATCTACTCTTCTACCATGACTTTCACTCAAGGAAAGACCAAGTTTAAATAAGACATATTCCTGTTACCCTCTAAAAAATCTGACAATGACAAGTGGTCATCCAGCTTTGACTGAAGACTTCCAGAGATGGGGAAACTTGTTACCTAATAGGGCAGCAGATTTTATTTTCAAGTTAGTAGAGAGTTTTCCCTTATATTCAGCCCAAAGATGCCTCTCAACTTCTGCCCATTACTCCTCATTATAACTTCTAGAGGCTAAGTAAAACATCTAATCCCACTTTTAAAAGACAGGCTTTCAAGTACTTGAAAAAATCCATGTTGGAGAAGACAAGTTCTAAGTCTTTCTGATTCTGAGATTCTAAGGATTCTGCCATTGTCATGAAGCTCTCTGGCTCCAATTTCTACTTAATGGATGTTTTATAAATATATATGTTAAGCATCCAACAATCAGGGGGAAAAGCCCAATTTTGTTTCAGAAAGACAAAACTAAAACAGTTTGTTCAAGACTGACAGGTTGTACAAGCCCAAACACAGACTTAATGGATATCCTTCACTCCTGATTACTTTCACTATCACTACATAACCAATTACTTGCCAAATAATGACATTTCTATCACAACAAATGTCTAGCCTCTAGTCTCTCTCCATTCAAATTCATCTTTCACACAGAAGCCAAAGTGATTTTTCTAAAAAATCCATGTCACCCCTCCCTCCAATCATTAAATCATTAAATTCTATGGCTGGGTCCTCTTTTTCTCAGGGATCAAATATTAACCCTTTTTTTTTAACATTTAAAGATCCTAACTACTCTACTTATACTGTAGTTCAGTCATATTGACCCCTCTATATCTCTAATTCACTTGGCAAACCCTAAAACATTATACAACTTCTAGTGATGGTGACTGTGATGGGTTCTGATAGCACTCCATGTCACTTCTTCATACCCTTGTGGCTGGCCCCCATGTCTAGAATATATTGTCACTCTAGTCTTGTTTGTAGAATCTTTTTCTCCTTCAAGACTTAGCTTAAGTGCTAGTTAGTTACTTATTCCATCCTCTCTCTCACCTCCCAGCTCCTATATCTTCCCTTCTGAGATTATCTTTTTTTGTATATATCTATATGTAACATACCTAAATAATATATATTATTTATCTTGTTAAAATATAAGTACTCTCTTTGATACATACTGGCTGCATTATGCTAGCCAAATTACTTAACCTCTTGGAACTCTGGAAAACTCTCCAGGAATATCCTTTGCAAAATAGGTGACTTCTTGCATTGATAGGAGTTCTCTCATTTAAGAGTTTCCTATACCAATGAAGTTATGTATCCAATCCCTATAATATCCCCAGTGTATAAGAAGGTGCCTAACAACATGGTGGGTACTTAAATCAGTGCTCTTTCATGGATTTAATTGATACAGATTCCAGATTGGTTCTAGGAAGTTTGCAGCAGAAGACCATTTCACAAAGACATGACATCTAGCACAAAGGGGAAGAGATAAGAGAAATAATGCCATAGAACAATCTGATATCTACTCCAAGTGATGCCTAGCAGCATCTGTATATAGGAAGGAAGCCTGACAAATCACAGATCTGGAGCATTCATTGTGTTCACCACAAAAGTCTCTTAAAGTCTGTTCAGATGTTAGGATTAAATCAAAAGGACTGTGAGACATTGTTCAAAGGCATTTTATAAGTGCTCAGTTTGTAAGAAGAGTTATCTAGACAAGGGTCCTGCAGGACTGCCAAATCAGGAACGGCTGGCTGCTCCCCAGGACATGTACATTACTTAACCCAGAACTCCATGCTTGCTGAGAAATTATCCACACCCCACAGATTCCCTGGTGCTTAGTTATCCCATTCTTCTCCAACCCCACCCCAAGCACATGCTGCCTGGAACCGATTTTGTGGTGTTTGGACTCACTTCCAATAAAGCTCACACCAAGAGAATGGGGCAATAAGGGTCTGCAGTTGACTGTGTTTATAGCTTGCTCTAAAAGCAGGGTTTTCAGGTGAATTCAGCATTGTCTTGACATTTCAGACTCAATTTATAATCAATAGTTATTTTATCACTAGTGACAAAAAGAAGGGGGGAAAGGCATTTAGAGAGAGGGGAAAACAAGGAGAGAGAGGAACCTTCTAAGTGGGAGAAAAGGATACTTTTTTTTTTCCTTCAGTTGTAAGCAAATGAAAAAAGAGATCATGGGATTTCATTAGTTCTTTCCTACTTCTGGTGAAATAGAAGACAACAGGATTGCCTCAGAAAAGAGTTTCATTATTTAAAACTTTAGTCTTCTCTCTAGGACTCCTTTTGAGCTTATTCAAAAGTCTAGAGATTTAAGACCTTTGGGCTGTTACTTTTTTTTCATAGAAGAGGAAAGCACATGCAGCTTTGTAAATGATCACATGAGTTACAAACGATAGAGTTTCCATTCTGTCTCCCATATCTTCTCAAACTCTGGGATAGAAAAAATCACCAGACTCTCGGCTTGTCCCCTCACTGTTTTGTGGTATTTATTACATTCATGTATAGCCTTTGGTTTTGTATGAAAGGCATGATGGCATCAACTAAAATCCTGGGCCTTCAGTTGGACACACCAGGGTTTGAATTCACCCTCTGACACTTAGCTGTGTAACTATAGGTAGGGACTTAGTACTCATGTAACTATAGGTAAGACCTTAATCTCTTCAAGACTCATTTTTCACATCTGTAGAGCTTATATTTGTAGTGCTTACCTCACAGAATGAGGTTATGGAGCTTAAATGATATAATAGAAGGTATCCCAAAAGTCTTAGTGTGGCTTTAATCTATTTAAGTTATTAAAACCTAAAACTGCACTAAGACTTTTGAGAAACTATGTTCAAAATTATTTGTAACCCTTAAAGATTTTTTTTTAACTGAGCTCTGATTTTTGACTTGTATTGGATTTTCCCCTCATCTGGTAAGCCTCCCTCATATCTTACCACTGCCAAATTCTGTGCTTGTCAAGCTGCTCTCCACACATATCCCTATCTCGCAATGCTCACTTGTGCCTCTACATCTTTGCATTTCCTGCCTCCTAGAAGTTGTTCCTTTGTCCAAGAATGCAGGCTGTATTAGTCACATATATCATTCAAAGTCCCACTTGCCTCTCCTACAATAGCTTCTATTGATATCTTACTTTTCTAGACTTTTGTTGTGTCTAAATGCAGTATAGTTACTTGGATTTCTGCTGGTTTGTTCTGCCCTGTTCTCTCACCAGGGTTATTATAAAATGCCATAGAAAGTGTCTTGAACTGGAAGTACAAAGTGCTGGGTTTGATTCACAGATGTGCTCCTTAAGAGCTATGTAATCTTGAGCCAGTCTTGTTCCCTTCTGGAATCTCAGTGAATATTAAACTGGACTGCCTTTGAAGCCCCTTCTAGCCTCAAAATTCTGTAATTCTATGATTGTTCAATATATGGTGGTGTTATCTTTCTCATTAGATTATAAGCTTCTGACAGACTGAAGCATTTAATAAATGTCAGCTTGACTGAAACACTCCCCATGGCTGGTCTCTCCTAAAAGGATTCCCAGTGCGGGATGACTCATGCTCTAATGAGCATTGGCTAGTGGCAGCTTCCATTTGCTAATGTCATGGTGTATGTACCTGTCCACATGGCCAGTTGCAAAATGGCTGTTTTTAGAAAAAGAAAAGAAAAATCAAATAAACCATGTGAGTTGTTTTGTGGTCCTAGTGACCAGAACATATTACAAAAGTCATTTGACTTTGATGTCAGCAACTACATTATTGTGGAAATAAGCCCACTTGATAGAAGTTTAGTTCTAGTATTCTGATTTGGTGCAAAACTATGGTTGCAGACTAGGAGAATGTAGATTGAAGACTGTAACAATAAGCAGATGCAAGAATAATGGAAGAAACTGTTTATCATGTGCTGCTCATAGTACTTGACCAGGTGCTTTCAAAAGTAACTTCTTGAATGTAAGTTCTTTGAGAGCAGAATTAAGTGACAAAGTAGCTTTTGTTTTTTTTATCTCCTCTAACACAACTAGTACAGGATTAAACAACATAACATGTTTTCATTTATGGTTTGATGAATGAATGAATGTAGCAAATAAATGAATAGATTAATTTAAAATGTTTCAACTAACTTGGCATATTGAATCCTTTATAATGTCTATTTAAATATTTCTCTTTTTCCTAATTAAGTATCTTTTTTATTTATATGTTATAGCTTTTTTCCATCATTTTGATCTTCAATAAAAAGCAAAAGTGATATTTCAAAAAGTTAAAAAAAATCCTAATTTTGGCCAAGATCTGTTTGGTGGATCTTTCTTTTATATTTATCCTATAGATGTTTTATCTTTAGTTAGTTCTTCTTTCTACTAAACACATATGCCTGTACAAAAATCCCAAAGGTGAAAAACTAAATTTTTAATTTTGGGGGGTATTCAACCCAATTTGGTTTACTTTTTTAAATTATTTACATCCTAAATTTTAAAAAAATGTCTTGAGCATTGCATGTCCTACTCAAAACCAGTATAAGATGTGGTATCTGTTCTTAAGGAGCTAACCATTAACACGATGAGTTGAGTGGCATACACAGTCTATGTGGAACAATTAGGACAATATAAAGTGGCTAGGTTAACATCACATTTTTTCTAGAGTACTTTAGGGTTTACAAAGAGCTTTTCTCACATTTAAGAAGTCACTATTCATTTTCTAATTATCAAATTTAATATAGACCTCTGAATTTTTATGTATTTATCTCTTTTTGACATACTTTCTTGATGTTCCCTTTCTCAGTGTTTCTTGAGACTTTGAACTGTCTATCGTCATTTCTTTGTCTTTCTCATTGGCTCTTCTTCTCCAATCTACATATAGATAGTAAGAATTTTCATAACCCCTCTGTCAGTTATGGATTGCTATTTCCAATTTGTTGTTGGAAATCTCTCACTGGATGATTTTCTGGCACCTTGAACTATGTCTTTAAAAACAACTCATTTTATTCCACCCCAAATTTTTCTACTGTTTTCACTTTATCTGTTTATAGCATATTCATTCTCCTGATGATCTCTCTATCCCCTGACTGCTGCCCAAATTCTGTACATTGTATCTCTGCACTCTCTTCTACCTCATTCTCATTCCTAGCATCACAGAATCATAGATTTAGAGCCAAAAGAGCTGTAAGATGTCATCTAGTCCTTCTCTCTCTCTCTCTCTCTCTCTCTCTCTCTCTCTCTCTCTCTCTCTCTCTCTCTCTCTCTCTCTCTCTCCCTCTCCTCTCTCTCTCTCTCTCTCTGTTCTCTCTCTCTCTCTCTCTCTCTCTCTCTCTCTGTCTCTCTCTGTCTCTCTCTCTCTCTCTCTCTCTCTCTCTTCTCTCTCTGTCTCTCTGTCTCTCTCTCTCTGTCTCTCTCTCTGTGTCTCTCTCTCTCTCTCTCTCTCTCTCTCTCTCTCTCTCTCTCTCCTCTCTCTCTCTCTCTCTCTCTGTCTGTCTCTCTATCCTCTCTCTGTCTCTCTCTGTCTCTCTCTCTGTCTCTGTCTCTGTCTCTCTCTCTCTGTCTCTCTCTCTCTCTGTATAGATAAAGAAAATTAGTTAAATAACACATTGTAGGTCACAGAAACATTGAGTGTTAGAGGTAGGATTTGAATCCAGATTCAAGCATGCTTTCTGTTGCAATCCATCTTCTTCAGACCAGTTTAAACCTTCATTCTGTCTTACCTGCACTATTGCAGAGACATTCTATTAAATAGGGACCATGTCCCCATAACATCCCATCAGCACATGGCATAGAGCTAGGAACACATGATTTTTGAGAAATACTTGTTCAGTATGACAGTATGACACATGCATACATGTGCATACACACACATGTGCATACACACACACACA